>NC_049980.1:11313626-11380842 GCF_000003815.2 Branchiostoma floridae | reverse complement strand
AAAACCGAATTAAGGTAACTGAGCGAATAAAGGTTAACTAGCGTTAATTGTTGTTGGCAAATAATGATAAAGATTATACTTTTAAAAGATTTATTCATACCTTATGGGGCTGCGGGGTTTGTAATAGACTTGGGTAGGATAATTAAATGTTGATTTTATAAGAAATTGTCTACAAAGGTGTACCAACTGGAACTTCCAGTATGCCACAAAGTTATGTGGGAGGGGGGCACATTGCGACGAGGTTGGCACAAATCTCGCTACCTTTTCTCCCGCGAATGTTATAAAATGTCAAAATAAAATGGTACAGCAGACAAGTTCTCACCTCTTCCAGTATCTCTGACTGCCCTGATCATGTTCCTTCACAGCAGAAGCAGATCGCGCACCGGCCACGTCAATCAACAATCCTTCCGCACCTGCGGCAGCCATGTTTCCGGGACAAAGGTCATCAAGGGCTAGTCCATTCAACACATTGGGGAACGTGGATAAATAACTTAAGATAACTGAAACAAACAAAAATGCCAAAGAAACAATACTATCTGATTGATAAATGGCACTTAAATATTCATAAAATTTAATCATTTATTTTTTGGGGCGGTGAATCTAGTTGACTGAAATACTGCCACCCCCTTAAACGGTATTGGTATAATCCAAGTGTAGCAGACCTAGCAGACGAGCACCAACTTGTGACCAAGGCCAGGAGAAGTGTGATTTCTGCCGTTTCCCGCATTTTTGGAACAAGAGAATGGTAAAGATTTGTTCTTTATAACTCCATGGTTTCCATTTGGTACAAGGACGGCATCAACAACAAGAAACGGTGACAGTTAAACGATATTTCGAACTGTGTGGGGAGGGGGGTGGTAGCCTTGTGCTTTTTATCACAAATAAATTATATGAACACTTTGTACAAATTGTAGGTATATGAGTACTAAGAACTAACGCATGAACAGAAGTTTTTATCTGGTTAGGAAACATGAATAGATATATTGTAATTGCTTGTAATTTACATGTCGTACATATTATTTACAACATTTGCATGATGTGACAAGTATTCATGCTTCCTGTATATTAAAGTATATAATTAACACGCTAACTTATAGTATGTGTAACGTTACATGTTCTGTGTACACCCTTATTTGATATTGGATATCTTTCCTTTGTAGTAGATCTGTCAGTTAAGTTGATATTGATACCCTGGCCTTGTAACAATTGAACAGGTCATAACACTTGGGAAAGACTGTATATGTCAAAGGTCACTGCTCTTACAACATGATATCTTTGTTCCACAGCCGAGGAAGAAGAAGAAGTTTATTGACAACAAGAATGCCGTGACCTTTCACCTGGTCCACAGAAGTCAGAGGGACCCCCTGCAGGCTGATGAGGACAAACCTCAACATGTCCTACAAGAGGTGAGCAAGATCATGACCGATCTAGATTAATAGATATCTTGTTGTTGTCTCTATATATAGTCTATATCCGCCGTCGGATTCGTCGGATGATGGTCACATGTGCTGTTGTTTCTCTCTCTCTCTCTGCGTATTTCTCACGTGTTCATCTCTCGCTGCTTTTTTCCAATTGGTCAGCACTAAGCACACATTAGGCACTCCATCTTCTTCACTTCTCTACATAGTCATGCATTCTTTTGTAGAGTCACTTCACATGTGTGTGATCATTCTTTACATGTGTCTTATCATTCTCTTATATAGACTACGTAGTAGTAGTTGGCAACGTTGCCTACCTACTACAGATGAACTAACTCCTGGTCATGGCACTGTGAATCTTAAAGTGTTTGCGACTTGGTTGTCTTTTTGTGTTTTTTACCGTGACCTCTTCATTGCAAATTCAGAACACTGTGAATATGCGCTTTTTGAATACCAACTGTACTACAGAATAGTTTCTATCGCAGGCTTAAAACACTGCAAAATCTCCTTTTCCCTTTACAAAATTAGGTCCCTATGAAAATGAATTTACATTCTCTTCCTCTTCATTGTGATTCAGGACTGTTTTTTAACTTGTTTGTTCTTTGTTACAATTCAAGGTCTCGGCCAGTAGTGAGAAGAGAAGGGAGGAGCAGAGGAAGTACGGAGTGTACTTTGAGGATGAGTATGATTACCTGCAGCACCTGAAGGAACCAGGGCAGGCAGTACTGGAACCCAGCGTGTCAAAGGTCAACATCAAAAGGGTAGAGGTTACTGATGAGGTCAGTACTAAACAGTTCTGTAAATCATTGTATGTCAATCACTCCTGTTTAGAGTCGATTCCGAGTCATTGAGAGGGTTTTGAAACAATATTTGTCATAAGTTTGAACTATTCTAAATAAAAGAATATCTCACTAAAGTTCTAAATTGTTCAAACAATTGAAAATGAAAGTTTTAACATGTTTGAACCTATCTATATATGTTGGAAACATTGGGGAATTAATGGTACAAATATCTCTTTATTTAGAAAAATTTAGAAACATCTATGTGTTTTTGTTATTGTTGGAACATGTTCTCAAATGTTCCAACAATTTGTGTCATTTTTTCCCTCCATAAAATCTTTTATTACCCCCATAAACCAAGCTGCTAAGCTCGGTCTTTTGTGATCACAAATGATGAATCTATGTTGGAACAGTTTAGAAACTATCAGAAATAATGACTTTGATGTTAGAAATGTTTCTAACATGTTTGAATACTGTAGAAAATATTCAGAACATCACAATTCTGTTATAAACAGTTCTAAACAGTTACTATTCACAATTAGAATGTTATAAAGATTTCCAAAATGTTGGAACAAAAGGCAAGAAGCACCCTCTTGGTAATGTGGAATTGACTCTACATTCTGTGCACTGGTTCATCATTAGATTGTGTCTTCTTTTACACCATCTCTACTAGTGTTTATATTTTTTTAGCGACCAATGAATAACAAACATTTGACAGATCACTTATCAAATTTCATAGACCAAGAACAAAATTTATATGTATGTATGTAGACAGCAGAGTTTGTATGACACATGTTTTCTCTCCTTTATATTTCCCCTTGACCACAGCCCCAGCCAGCTACAGAGGAGACTCCCAGACTACAGCTTCCTGCATCAGTCTTCCCATCTGAGCAGGAGGAGGATGTGGGCATGCTCAACAAGGCAGTACCTCTCGTGGGTAAGGGAGAACATTTACATGTAGCAACTTGAAGATGACGTTTATCTCTAATCCATAGGTACTGTAAATCTTGAAACGTTTGCAGTGGTTTTATTTTCAAGGTTCCTCTCCACGGTAATGTTATGGGAATGCAGATATGTATTTTTGTGCTATAGTATTGTTTTGACTGCAAAAAAATCTTTTTCATTTCTGCCACAAAGTTACATACTCACAAAGATAAATGAATTTACAGCAGTGATCGTGCTGTACATGTATGTATTGTGACTTTAAAGTAGACTGAGATCTGTACCTGTAAGGACAAGTTTTCAAAGAGCCATAATTGTAATTATACTTGGTATATAAGCCTACATCTATATATCAGTCCCTTTCAAAGTTTAACCTTTTTTGATACTATTAGGTACCTCCATATTGATATGTATGCACACTTTTAGTCTGGTAGCTGCAGCTTTAGCTTTAAGTAGAATTTTCACTGGTCAGAGAGATTTTTGACTTGTGTTAGGGTTAGGCCTTGTTTCAAACATTTTGTTTGGAATTTCTCTTTGTGAAGTTAACTTTGATCGCACTTTTCCCTCCCATATAGGCCCACAGCTAGACTGGGACCCAGATATTGTAGCAGCTCTTGATGAAGACTTCAACTACGATGACCCTGACAACGTCCTTGAGGATGATTTCATCTCCATGGCAACCGCAGCCCCCCAAGATGAGGAGGAAGAAGAAGTAGACACTGATGGGGAATACCCGTCTGACGAGTGTGAGATGGAATCAGAGGAGGAGGGCTCTGATGAGGGGCTGACTTACAGAACCACCAAATCCAGGTTCACTGAATACTCCATCACATCCTCCGTCATGAGGAGAAATGAAGGCTTGACTCTTCTAGATGACAGGTTTGAAAAGGTAGGAGACAGTCTGTCTTTTCCTTTCTAAGGAATTCTCTCTTTTTTTTTTGTATGTACATGTAAACGTTTTAAACGTTTTAGTTTTTTTTAAACCTGACCTCGCGAGAACTGAGACTAGGTCATTCCTCTGACAATGATGTACTGGTAGACATCGAAAAATTTGGGAGGTATGTGCTGTACCTTTACAAAAACAGTCATTGATTGATGAAAATTGTTGTAACTGTTTGCATACGTGACTGATGAACCTCTTCAACAAAGTTTTTTTTTTTTTTTTTTTACTTTCTCAGCTGTGTAAATGTTAAGAAAAAACTTTGTTCCCTTCATGTGCTTTGTTGGCGTGTCCAAATTTATTTCAATACAATGTCAGTAGAGTAGCAGGAGGTGAGTAGGAATATGGTGAAGTCACAAATTCAGCTTTTTGAAAGTGACAGGAAGTGTCAGACTTGACAGGTCTTGGGGTCAATGGGAGAGACTACTAATTTATGGGGAGATTGTTTTTGCAATTTTATTTTCCATATGATAGTCCTGTTCACCATATCCTGACAGGAAGAGATCAATGTTAATGAAGGCCTTATGTTGAATAATTACGTTCATAGTTTATGAACTACAATTAACTGAGACATTTGAGAACTTGCAGCTAGTCCATGGAGGCATGAGCTCATGGAACTGTTGTTGTGCCTGTTCAGCTGTATGAAGAGTATGATGATGATGAGATGGGGCCTCTGGACCATGAGGAGCTGACAGGCACTGTGCAGCAGGACAGCCTCGTGCTGAACAACATCCTACAGGAATATGAGAAGAAGAAAGAAGAAAGGTACCTACGTATGGTCTTCAATTATGACAGAAACATGAATCAACATCAAACAGAATTTTTTAGACTTGTACTGTAATTGCGAAACTTTTCCTTATGCTCCACTGCAAACTTACACGTTTAGCTGTAAAGATGCCGGTGTTTCCATTACCATATGTGCTTTTGACATGAAGTCCTCTAATTTCAATACCCATACCAAGGTTTCGTTGTTGTTTTTTGTAGTGTTAAATTTAATCTTTGCTGTAGCAGTAACACGTTTTTTGTATCTATGGCCATGTATCTGTGTCATTTATAATGTACCATCATATCAGTTGATTAACTAATCAGATGAACCCATGGAAATATTTATCTTTGCTTTCTTTTTTTTCTTTGATTATGTTTTTTTAAATGTTTTTCAAAACGTGTTGATTGCAGTATCATCAGAAGACTTGATCCTGAGAAGATCCTTGAGGAGGAAGGAGAAGAAGATGTGTCATCAGAATCAGAGTCTGAGGAAGAGGACCTAGTGAAGATGGTCACAGAGCAGCCCAAAGAAAAGTGGGACTGTGAATCCATCCTCAGTAAGTGTGAATGACATGCATGGAGGTTTTGTTTTCTATGTATTTGTCTGTGTTCTTGTAGCTATATGGATGCAGTAGAAGGTCTGATTTCCACATGCTAGGCATGTAGGGGAGCCTGACAAGAAGTTAGGTCAATGATCCCACAGTAGGTTATCTCATGTACTGTCTTCAATTCTTTCCTGCTATATGCATGTCTGTTACCTCACAAGGAAAATATGTCGGAAAAATTGGTGATAAACGCACAATTGAAAATAAAACAAGATATTTTTTTTAAAAACTAGTACACATGTATACATATATTTCACAGGGGTATGAGATTTTCAATTTCCTGTGTTGTAGGCAATAAGTGGTTAATAATTAAAGTGCCACCTTATAGGTGTACTTGTGGATATTGAGATTGTATTAACATCAAACTAACTCCCTATGACTAAGGTTTTTGTGAGTCTAGTTTTTATTCTTTTCCAGGTACATACTCCACCTTATACAACCACCCAACAGTGATTAAGGACCCTCCTAAACCCAAAAAGGTATTTCAAATTCTCACATCAAATATGTTGCTATTTTTGAGGTCCAATTCCGGCCTATTGTACAGGTACAGAGAACTGATTGTCTGTTTTTGATGTTCAGGGGAAACAGATCATCCTGTCCCAGAAAAGTGGCATTCCCATTGGTGTGCTCGGGGGTAAAGGTCTCACCAAGAAACAGCTGGAGGAGCTGGATAACATGGATGAAGAACTGGAAAGTTCAGAAGATGAAGAAGAAAGTGAAAGTAGACCTACTCCAGCCAGAAGAAAAGGGGAAACAGCTGAAGAAAAGAAACAAAGGAAACAGGCTGTAAAGGCAGAAAGGAGGGTGGGTGCCAATTTCGTATATTTTTGTTTTGTTTTTACACGTTGGTACCAAGTGTTACCAAGCTCAGAAAAGAGCAAGAAATTATCATGTGCAGCATGATATACTAACTTTGTTTCTTCTGATACTTTACCAGGAGAGAAGAATGGAGAAAAAGGCCAACAAACTGGCCTTCAAGGAGGAAGTCTCCAGACAAGAGAAGGTTGTCATGAACCAGAAGAACCTTAAGGGCATCAAATTAGCTTAAGACATACCCCAAAATCTCTGAACTAGTACTCTAGTTTCCTGAATAAACGTACTCTTACGTTTAGTTTTTTTAGCCTCAAAATCCACCTCTGTCCTGGTACTAACTTACTTACATATCCTTATTACTGTCCTGGTAGTCCATTCTTATTTTGGATGGTATGTTTCTTATTTCTGTGAAAATTTGGACTTTGGTAATATGGGAGTATTGTAGCCTGAGAGACAGTGTGAAAATTACAAATCCTTGAATCATGCTAACCTTTTTGGAGAAGCCTCCCCAACATATTACCTCAAGGGGTATTGTTTTTGGTTGCATACATGTGTTTGCGCAGACATGTATTACTCAAGATCCTTTTGATGGATTTGTATAAATTTTGGTATGTGTGTTGTTATGTTAGCAGTCCCAGTGACTCCTGGCAGTATTTGCAGGTATTACAACACTAGTGGACAACATCTCCTTCCTGACAGTGGTATATCCATTAACAGTCTGTCTGATGAGGTCAATGACCTCGTGTTTCACACCTGGTTGGCTTGGGGCTTGTTGCCCACAAACAGTTACAGTGCATGATAGGCTAGAGTATTAGGAAGTTAAAGGCGCATTCCACTCCACACGGGAGTGTTATTTTCCGATAGATATTCATTTTTGGAAGTGATAACTGCATACTACTTCACATTATACGATAAAGTACCCAGTTGCTCCACATGCCTCTAAAGCATTCAGTCTTCTACTAAACTCCTCAAGTACCCTCTAATTGAATTAATCCTATGGCTGAATACAATGCAAAACTTTTAGGTAAGGTTACCAAACTAATTTCAGGTTCGCTAAGAAATTTCGTCTTGTTCTTGTATTCTTTGCTATCTTATGAGCAATTTGCCTTCTCGGTGTGCTTAGCGTACCTCATTTATTCCGAAAATATGTACGATAAACAAAGTGTCTATGCGTATAGGGAATGCATGGGTAGGGTCTGCATGGGTTTAGTGAGTGTCATTATTGTTTTATAAAACACACATCACGCAATTCATCCCAAGGTGAATTTCACAAAATTCGGCTGATTATGTATTCATTGACACATCATTTATTGGAAAACAAGACTCCCTTCTGGAGTGGAATGCCCCTTTAACAAACTGTATATTTGTATGAGGTATGCGATCTTTGATTTCTTATTTCATAGCATTTGTATGGAGTTTGTATTAAGTCTACCAGATCTATTGACAAGTATCAGAGAAGCAACTTGTATAGAAAACAATGTGCTACTGACACACCTGTACTGTAGATGTGTGTGTGTGTGGATTTTAGAACATGTCAACACAAGACAACACTGTGTTATCAGAAACCAAAGATATTTGAAAAGATATCTGGGTTTTGTTTATAACCATGATGTTATGATAAAGGTTATTAGAGTTTTCTCATCATTAGTTATTCAGTGTACCAAATTACCAGTAAATCTGACAAGGGTTGTAATTAATGCAAAAATCACCATGCCTCTTCCTTTTTCCACACTGTGATAAGGGAGTTAATGCCTAGAGGATGGTTGATATGTGACATGTGGTAGTACATGTAGTAGACTGGTTTATTCAAAACACCAAGACTTAACGTTACATACCTCCAGGCAGCCATTTGAAATTGAAGGCTGTAGCGAGTACAATAGCCAGTCGGTAAGAGGGCTATAATTAAGCAACATTAAAACACTGATTTAATGGTAAAATCTTAACACTTTTTGATTGGTAACTGATTTGAGGACTTTTCGACTGCTATAAGCCGATCACTATTATCCCTTCTTGAACAAAATATAACTTCATTACCTATACATCTGTATCAATACATTACATAGAGTTTGTTATGCTCCCTGTCATTGTAAAGGTATGGGCATTGTTTCTGTGTCTAGTACAGCTTTTATCAACAACAGTACAGTACACACAACTAGAACAAGCAGTTGAAATCTGGCACCGGAATGGCTGACTTCATTTCCCTGTCCCTGGTGCTGATTGTGCTTCCCTGGTGCGGACTCCAGGTTACTTGCAGGTGCAGACACCGGGTGCTCATGAATATTAAGTAGCCTCAGTCTTCGGCGGGAAAACAATCTCGCGGGTAACTTTGGGTTTTCTTCGGTGACCAATCGCAGACTCGTTTATATCAATTTCGCAAAGACAGATCTAAATATAGAAACGTTTCCTCTTCGCTGATTTGTTGGCCCTGATGATTTAATCAACAGGTGCAAGCCGACTGCCGTCGCAGGTGCGGGGTCACTGCTAGGTCACAGCAAGAGACTCGTGTCTCTCATCCGAAATAGAATATTTTGAAGTGTCAAAAAGCAGTTACTAAGGCAACTTGATATGTTTTTGAAAACGGACCATTTCCAAAATGATATCCAGTTGCTTTAGTAACTGCTTTTTGGCGTATCCTATTAAGTAAACCAAGATGTCTAACCTTCATCCACGCAATTTGAAGTGTTTATGACAAAATTATTACGTTAGCCATAGTTTACCATGCGGTAGGAGGCGGGAAAAGGTCGAAATCTGAGAAACAACAGGTGTAACGTTAGATATCGGCAGTATCCTCTTCCTGGCCACGGATGTTAGACATTCTGAAGGAACAAATAATGACAAGATTTATATTTTAAAAACACATAAGGTATTATTGGGTCATTTTCCTCAACTTGAAGGCAAGGTAAGCTGACTTTTCATGTTTCCGTGTTGTCGTTTTTTTTATAATGTTAACGTTAGTTACAACTGTCGGTAACGATAGAACTATAAAAACTATAAAATCCTAAGATCGATATCATATCGGCATGTTTGTGATCTTAGCTTGCCAAGCTTCGCCGTAAATGGACGTGGACGTTTAAAAAAACGGAACAATTCCTTGAAAAAGACCTTGACAGAAATAAGGCGTCAAGATCCCTATCCTACAAAGTCACTGTCGTATTTGGCATAGCTAGTTTGATGTTCACGTGTAAAGTTGTATTTGCTATTTCTGCATCAATTTTATACCATGGAAAATCATAACAGAGTTCTAGATTCTATGATGCAAATAAAATGAAGTCCAACCCAAAGATGGTCGACTCTAAGATAATTTCATTTCAGACGTCTCAAGATCTCGGAGAGTAAAATGCGGGTCCTGTTGGTGTTCCCCCTCTTGCTGACGGTGGTGGTGGCGACGGACTTCTTCCACCAAGTCATGCCAGGTAACGGCCCGGGCACATTCGTCCTAGGATTTTCAAGGATGTAGTGACAGAAAAAAATATCAACCAGGATTTAAAAGGGCATTCCACTCCAGAAGCGAGAGTTATTTTCTGATAGATAATATTTTTTGGGATAATTCAACCGTCTTTTGGCTAAATTACCTCTTTTCGGCAATAATCATTTTCTAGATTCAAGAACCCCCATACGGACCAGTTTGGTAGGTATACGGGCCATACGGACCCGCTTCTACTAATGTACTGTGCCGTATATATGATTTTTACTTTAATAGCAGACTTCCGACACACTTTCTTTCGGGATACGCTTTTCGAAGCAGTTGAGTGACTATCACATATCTAGGGAGATATCCCATCTTGGGATACAGATATTTGGGCACTTTACTTTAGTATAAGACGTTAAAAGTAGGTAAACGTAAAATGGCAGCGCCAAAACTGCTTGTATGACCGACGTCGGGAACAATTTCTTGCTAATGTCAGGGTCGCTAAGCTAATGAAAGCAGTCGAGTGACTATAGTAACTATCTTGCCGTGTGACACCGGCTTAAAAAAAGCGTTATATTTTGTCGCCGTTCCTTTAAATTTGAATATACGATGCGTTCTCAACTATGCTAACACTTAAAGTATTCGGATTATTCTGCGACATATTTTGATTTTCTCGAAGAAATTTGATTTCGCGAAATTATCCACAAGCAAGTTACTTTACGGTACCCATGGGACTGGTTGCACCTGTTATTTAAACAAAATAAAGGTCACATCAAATAAACTCGGACAAAAATAGTACACGGAATGTGTGCAACATACAAACCTATCGCCTATGTTGGTGAATAACATTTGTTCATACACGGGAGACATTCAATAACAAAGAGTTGGTTAATTAATCTAATGTTAAGCCATACATGTTTCTGGCCTTCAATCGTCTAAATGTTAAGCCATACATGTTTCTTGCCTTCAATCGGCTGTGTAATCCCAATAATGTCACACAGCAGGAAATCGATCGACTGACGAGACTTCAAGCTCTAAATTACATTTTCGCGATTTTTTTTAGATCAGCTGATAGATAGATTCCCAGTGATACGCTCTGCGGATTTCTTAATTCTGTGACCTGGCGATCAACAGATACGACCAAAGCTCATATAATCTTTGACAGGACCTTTCAAGGCCACATAGATACATGTATATGGCCAAATATTTGTTGCAGAAATAGTTTAATTCTTCCGTAAAGCATTTACAATCTCTTTGTGTTCAGCTGAAAGAAAGGGTATGTCACCCCGTAAGGGGCGGTGTAACCCCAACGTTGCTGTATAACACCGCGTGTCTATTGCTTCTAACGTTATATCTAACCACGAAAATATCCCCGTCCCTGCAGGTGACAAATGTGTACACCAGGAGATGACGTATGGAATCGGCGACCAATGGCACTGGGACAAGTATCCCGCCGAGGACGTCTGCGCCCACTGTGACTGCATCAACGCTGGCTTGGAGGGACACGTCGGTATCGTCTGCAGGAAGTAAGATGTCTTCTCTCTGTTGAAAAGATTCTTTGTTGAGAGCTTGGTGTTCTGTTTTCCCACCTGGCAAAAGTTAGTCTGGAACCCAGATTTGTTAAGTTTAGTCCGCTTCCCCGGGCCCCGGGTTATTGGAGAAATTACGACCGTTGGTAACGAACTAAGACTCACATACAAGACTGGGTACCAGGCTTAGCATGCGTTACAATACAGGTGTTGCTAATACTACTACTGCTACTACTACTTCTGCTGCTGCTACCTTAATGAGTTTATAAAAACTAGGACAATACTGTGTAACAAAAAAATCAGTGCAAAATGTTTGATAAAGTAATAGGTAAAATCCATCATTTAAAAGTTATGAAAACATTAAATCCTGTCATTACTCAATCAAAAGCGAAGGCCTGCCTGTATGAAAATGATTATTGGAATAATAACTGCCGCCTCGAATTGAAAATCAAGGATGGTACATTCACGCTGACAATACATATCGTTTTATTTTCTTCTCAGGACCACCCCTCCCCCGGCCCTGCCCGGCTGTCAGATCTACCAGAACCCTGAGGACTGCAGCAACTTCCCCATGGTCTGTCCTAGTATGGACATCAACACTGACATCGACACCTCCCAGCTGATTGGTCCACTGTAATCATCACAAGAAAAGCAAGAGCCTTCATAAATCTGCATTGTGATTGGTCATAATGGATGGCAATTATATTGCAGTTGATGAAGACGGCATTCTTGAGAAATAAAATCTTCTGGTGAAAGATTTCACATGGTGTGTTCTGACTAACATTCATTACACTATCGGTGTAGGGGGGATAGTGATGAAGATTATATTCAACAATGAGCAACATTCTTTTGTTTTTAGAAAAAAGATATACCAAGACCAATAATACAAAGACGAAAGACACATTATGAATTATGCAATTTTCTAATTAAGTGACATTTGCCCAGAAATATTTACTTGCTAGCAAACACATACAGGTTTTAGAATGGAACCAAACTGTATGGGTTTAGTGTTATTTGTGGCCGGAAAAAGGTGTAATCAGGTGACTTGATTTGAAGTAGTGAACATGCACATGTCCGGTACTTTAACAGGTGGTACAGAAGCGCCGACTAGTAGCCTACGATGGTACTGCAAACGGACGGAAGTTGTTCATCTCAGTTGATGGAAATGTGTAGGTGTCAAGAGTGCCTCAGTCCCAATATTGTGGCGCCCGTCAGGTACTGATTTTTAAAACAGGTTTCGCTTACTGGGAACCTCTAGCTAGCTGAAAGGAAACATGTCACCATTTGTGATTTAGTGATGATTAGTAACGTTAACGTGTGTCTGGGGATGTCGTCTCACTTTTGATTTTGGAATTTGTAAATTTACATGCCAGTGGGGTCGGGAATTAAGCTAAGGCCTTTCTCTAGGCCTAAACACAGACGGAGAAGAATGATAACAATCCACAGACAGTTAACGACCAATGTACAAAACAGTGACTAGCAACAAGTACTTTGCTGCAGTACTAATCTGACCTGAAAGATGTCGTCCTTGTACCATCACCTGCTGTGGAGGTCGTTGACCCTATTATGAGCAAGATGGCTGTCGCATGGTGAAAATTTCAGACGTGTTGACTATAATCTTTCAATTGGACACTCGTCCTGCATTGTTGTGGAGGAAGAATGGGAAAGAACAAGAAGAAAGGAGGTACAGTATCACAACTATTTGCTAAGAAGTATTGAGACTACGTGAAAATACATCTATGCATCGATGTCCTTGTTTGGGGGGAGGGGGGGTTGAAGAAGTGAGGTGGCCCTGAGTTGGCAGCTTGTTGTACATTAGCCCCTACTTTGCTCCTAAAGTATAATCATGAGGTTAGAACTTATAATTTAAACGTTATGTGTTATATGAGGGTAACATTAGTAGAAGAGTCGCCGTGGCTATGTCATAAAACACGTTATACATAAACTGGTTAACCATTTTGCCTGAATAATTTACTCTCAGAAATAAAAGCAATAGAGTCTGTAACTACAGCGGGAAAGCGACAACAACCTTGTAAAATGTGACCATAGAACATTTAAAACTTTCTATCAGCTATAGCTAGAATTGTACTGCAAAGTTAAATAAGGAAAGAAAATGGACCATTACACTAACTACTGCTAAAATGTTGACATTTTTGCTGTATTTTAATATTTGCAGTAATCTCACCATGATAATGCTCACTTGACTACCCACCTTATCGTTAACAGTGAACAAAAACTACCATGAACACTCCATTTCCTTCTGCAACATTAGACCATGAAGTTGAAGGCATTTAGTCAACCCTCATACACTAATTATGCCAAATTTAGAAATTTGCTCAAGTGAATTCGAAGGCAACCAGCTGTGACCTGACCTGATGTGTGGTTTATTCTCCAGCAGGCGTGACTGCCTCCCCCCAGGAGCAGATGGTTCTGACCGTGTCGGACATCGTCAAACAGCTGATCGAGGCTCATGAGCAGGGAAAGGATGTCAATCTCAATAGGTGAAAAGGTTTTCCATAAAAGTTTAAAACACCATCACTTGTAATTGCTTTAAGAATGGTAACACAACAGCACTAGTGAGTAGTGACAATTAAAAAGCTTTAAAGAAATTATAGTAGCAAAATGCGCAAGTTATATAAGCCATAATGAATTGATTTTATGGATGACATCAACATTTGCATCAATTTTCCTTTCCAACAAAAGTTTGAATACTTTTTTTCCTATTGTATTTTCTTACGATTCGTATCAGTACCAAAAAAGCTCTATTTTATCTCAAGTCCTGAACAACGTCTTCAAAGTTAAAGAATAAGATGTGAAGGAGCAAAAGTATAGAATTTATTGTTTGGTCTGTCATTTCTTTATCCTTCCGGACCACTTGGACTTCATAATGAAGGCAACTTTTTTGTTTTGGTGTGTCATCTGTATGGTCTTACTTAATTAGACGACGTCGTACACTGTTTTCATAGTTTCCCCTGGTTTTGTGTATGACAGAATTAAGAGCCTGACAGCGAGGAAGTATGGTCTTCCCAACCAGCCCCGTCTGGTGGACATCATCGCGGGAGTCCCGCCAGCGTACAAGAAGGTTCTGTACCCCAAACTCAAGGCCAAACCTGTCCGAACAGCCAGCGGGGTAAGTAATGTAGTTACAATATGTTCTCATCAATTACATGAACACTTACAGTTATTAGTACTGTAACAGTGTACATGTAAGTCTTTGAATATTCTTTTGTGAGGCCTCTCCACTGCAAAACCCTTATATTGTGAATAACTATTTTTCAACTTTTTGTGCTACAGCATTGTTTCAACTGCAGACTTGAATAGGGCACAAAAAAACTACCACAAATTGGATCTCAAGGAAAATATATGAGTCTACAGCAGGGCTCTAGCCAGCTCAATTTTTTTTTCCGTCAGCCAATTTCAATCGTCGTGAAAACCGCGAAAATTTATTTTCCCAATGACACTACAAAGTAGTAAATGTTGCCATTGACACCTTGAAAAACGGGTTTTAATGAGATTATCGTATGCGAAAGGGCACCGACACACATTGTCAACAATCATAACAATAGCAAAACAAACAGTGTGTGGCTTTTCCGACCGTGGACAGCGTCCCCAAGCCGCCTGTAGCCTCCACCAAGAATTTTTGTCCGTCAAGGTTGACGGATTGGTTTTAAAATTTTTCCGTCAGACGCAGCAAATTTCCGTCAATTGACGGAAAAACGGACGCTGGCTAGAGCCCTGGTCTACAGTGAACCCCCCTTCCCCCAGCCAGCACACGCACACACATTCACAATCACAGACAAACACCACTAGCATCAAGAAATGTTATGAAATAAATGTAACAAATACATACATTATGTAACAGAACACTTGACACACTTGAATGCATATGTATGAGAGAAAACTTTTGGATTAAGATATCAATATTAATATCAAGTTTAATTGTCAGAAATTGAAACTGCTCTTTGACATTTTTCCTCTGTAGATTGCTGTTGTTGCAGTTATGTGCAAACCCCACAGGTGTCCCCACATCAACATGACAGGAAACATCTGTGTGTAAGTCATCATTAACAGACTTTTGCATGTACTTTTATGGACAGATCAGTGAGTGTTTCAATAAGATTACTACAGTAACTGTAGATATTGAAATATTTGTGTGGTTTTATTTTCACAGCGACCTCTTAAGCACAAATTGATGCTGAGAATATGCTGTAAATTTGCCGTATATTCTCCACCTTTTTCTACAGGTATTGTCCAGGAGGACCAGACTCTGACTTTGAATATTCTACTCAGTCTTACACAGGGTATGAGGTAAGAACTGATTTTTGTCAATAGATTCAATACACCCCTCCCGCTTACCACTGTTTGTTGTTGTTGGGTTGCTCATTTGTGTTTTAATACCCTTTTTAGCTTCAAAGTGTCTTTCAGACCAGCGTTTTATTTTGAAAAGATCATTGATAACAAATATGTTTATGCATTAATGTAAAAAGGCATCCAAGTACTTGTTCTTCTGGTGTAACACTGCTACATGGGGTCAAACGTTCATATATTTCATACGGTGATGTTTTCATGTGCCTGTTTCTAGCCCACGTCGATGCGAGCCATCCGTGCCAGATACGACCCCTTTCTACAGACCAGACACAGGGTGGAGCAGGTGGGTCCATCTGACTAGAAACTAGCCTGGTAAGCAGTCTATGCTGACTGACTGGTTTCCAGGCTATTCTTAATTTGTTCCTTTGTTTGCTTGACTGTAGAATAGTCTGGGACCTGTTGATATAGAGAAACCATTCCTTTGAGCTCTTGAGTTTTGATCCTTACCTCATGAACATGTATACTGTAAGTCTTTAAATGTTCATGGTGCATCTCCTTCACGAAGCATCTCCACTACTTGTATGTGTTTTTGTGCTACCAAGAAAGAAGTCAAGCCCAACCCGTTTATGAATAGTCAACTCTAGGATCAATAATAATGTTTATCACTGTTCATTGTCAAATGTATTTCTCCTATGTTTGTCTAGAGTACGTACTTGCATTTAGCCTCCAGAGATCAACCTGCAAATTAACATTCATCACTATAATCACACTCCTACATGTACCTGATTGGTCCACAGTTGAAGCAGCTAGGCCACAGCGTGGATAAGGTAGAGTTTATCGTGATGGGGGGAACGTTCATGGCGCTGGGGGAGGATTACAGGGACTACTTCATCAGGAACCTGCACGACGCCCTGTCTGGACACACCAGCAACACTGTGGACGAGGCTGTCAAGTATGTATTTGTTTACCTGCATAATATAAAGACATTAAATCATAAAACAATAGCACAATAAGGACATACCTGGTATGCCAGGAACGTACATGAATATGGTACTTGCATCATCAAAAACAGCCTGGATTCCTGTAATAGTAGGCCAATCTTGACCATCGCAGTTAGGAGTTCCGCCAATGAGAGAATGGCAATTAGTCATTTAGTGGTATAACCAATGTCATACACCCTCACACTCAGGGTTGACAATCACGGCAAAGCCTATGATATCAACCCTGACAAATCAGCCACAGTATTCGATTATTAGGGGTGCCTTGCTTATGAATATTAATGAGCTTGCCCTTATATGGGCAGTCAGCCGTTGGGGATCGGGCGTTGGCATGGTGAGCAAACAAAGTCATGGTAATACGTAACATGATTGGCTGATAGCTTCCCAGCGGCCTTTGCGAGACAGCTTGCGACAACAACAAGCCCAAGGAAGGCCTGTTCTCTGATTGGTTGACAGCTTGTTTGTGGCGACAATCATAATACCCGTAGGTAGGGCCTGGGACAGCAGGGCCCCATAAGGTAGTGCCGTTGGGGACCGGGCGTTAGGAGAATGATGTGATAGAGAGACTGCTTGTCTGTCAAATGATTGCATTTTTATGTTTTTATTTTGCATTTCTATGTTTTAAAGGAGAATGGCAGGGCTATGGGTTTGTTATATTTTATAAACATGAATGGGAAGATAAAACATTGACACACATGTACATGTACAAATGACACATATCTGCTATCTGTAGGTACTCTGAGAAGAGCCACACCAAGTGTATAGGGATCACCATAGAGACCAGGCCTGACTACTGTCTGAAGAGACACCTGAGCTCCATGCTGTCATACGGCTGCACCAGGCTGGAGATAGGAGTACAGAGTGTGTATGAGGATGTGGCCAGGGACACTAACAGGTAAAGGTCCATGTCTCACCAGGCTGGAGATAGGAGTACAGAGTGTGTATGAGGATGTGGCCAGAGACACTAACAGGTAAAGGTCCATGTCTCACCAGGCTGGAGATAGGAGTACAGAGTGTGTATGAGGATGTGGCCAGAGACACTAACAGGTAAAGGTCCATGTCTCACCAGGCTGGAGATAGGAGTACAGAGTGTGTATGAGGATGTGGCCAGGGACACTAACAGGTAATGGTCCATGGTCTCACCTGGCTGGAGATAGGAGTACAGAGTGTGTATGAGGATGTGGCCAGAGACACTAACAGGTAAGGGTCCATGTCTCACCTGGCTGGAGATAGGAGTACAGAGTGTGTATGAGGATGTGGCCAGAGACACTAACAGGTAAAGGTCCATGTCTCACCAGGCTGGAGATAGGAGTACAGAGTGTGTATGAGGATGTGGCCAGAGACACTAACAGGTAAAGGTCCATGGTCTCACTATTGTCTCTACAACAGACCATCTGTGTTGGTAGAAGTCATTCTGGATAAAGTTGAACTTTAACTTCCAACACAAAAATTGGACCCAAATTTTCGACCGCTCAACTCCAGTCTCCAGGAATGAACAATCCACTACTTCTGTGATGTCAACGTTATGTAGATAGCACTCCTGACTCAGTTAGAAGTGGATCATAAGTTGCAAGAAGTCTATGGCGCCCGCCATCTCTGTTAAGGGATGGTTTTAAAAACGTTTGAAGAGAGACATGTATATATATATACACAAGCAGTCGGTCAAAATAAAATTTACACAGTTACATGTAACTCTCCACTGCAAAGTCATAAGACTGGTAATATGTGTTGTCACCATTGCACTGCAAAAAAATTGTTTCAACGATGAACTTTTAAGTTAAAAATCCTCCTTTCCATTACTGCCACACAAATATCAATGAATGTGCTTACTGACTTTTACACTGGAGCATTTTGCAATTTGACTTGACATGTTATCAACACTCTCCTTTTTTTTTTTTTGCTATCTTGTCCCTACAGAGGCCACACGGTGAAGGCAGTGTGCGAGTCCTTCCACATGTCCAAGGACGCAGGGTTCAAGGTCGTATGTCACATGATGCCGGACCTTCCCAACGTGGGACTGGAGAGGGACATAGAACAGTTTATTGTGAGTCACACACTGTCACATGACTGTCATACACTACAGAGGAAAAAGAGTTTAGACAACTTCTATCAAGAAAACTACATGAAAACTGAGGGCTGGGTGTAAAGGGGAAAAATACAACAAATTGTAAAGAACAGCACAAGCTAATGGTTGGACCAGCACATACCTCACATGTAAACATGTATATGTCAGCAGCATAACTGTTCTGCGGGTACAACTTTCCAAAGCGATTGAGTGCTGTAACAAAATAATAAGGATAGTCTTGGATCTGGGCAAAACTGAACTATAGATTTGATTTGATGCATCGAGCACAAAACAGCAGCCCCAAGACGGGTGGTACACATGTACACTTTCTCACAGTATATGGTCTTGATTGACATATCTTGACGCCCACACCGGACTGTCTGAAACTTTGCAGAACACAATCAATCATTTTTGGTACTTCAAATTTGCACTACATGTAGGTGTCATAAGGAATGTGGTACCAAATTTGATGACTCAGTTTGTATTCCTCACCATCACAGTTCATGACTGGGGCAAATGTTCTGATACACACAGCCTCCTTCATCAGCAAGTGCATCTATTGCTCTCTCTGTTGATCACTTTGGTCCTGTTCAAGTCTGTTACACAGTTGTTGTTTTTGTGATATTCTGTAGGAGCTGTTTGAGAACCCAGCCTTCCGTCCGGACGGTATGAAGATCTACCCCACCCTGGTGATCCGTGGTACGGGGCTGTACGAGCTGTGGAAGACTGGCAGGTACAAGAGTTACCCCCCCAGTACCCTGGTGGACCTCATCGCAAGGATCCTGGCCCTGGTGCCACCATGGACTAGGATCTACAGAGTACAGAGGTACTGTAAGGGGCCATCTAAACCCACCTTCAATTCATAGAGTAGATTTTCTCTACATATCAATGCATGCAAGAAAAGGAGGAAAGTGTTCCAAATCTTGAACGTACATGTGTGTAGTAGAACAGTAGATGGACATTTTTGTTTTCCCTTGGACTTTATGTAGAATTTTCCTGTACTACAGGAATGTTCCAACTTAAAACACTGCAAAAACCTCCTTTTTTCCCCTCAACTGCAAAGTTGAGTTCCCATGAAAATTAATACGTGAACTCAATTACTGAGACTCAGTCATTCCCATAGCTTCTTGTAAGTTAAACATTTAAGCCAGTGCACGACTTCCTTCATAGTTAACATAAAACCATGGTTACAGTAACTGAAGTGTCTTGTGTGTTCTAACAACAGAGACATCCCCATGCCGCTGGTGACATCTGGAGTGGAACACGGGAACCTACGAGAACTGGCCCTGGCACGCATGAAGGATCTGGGAACTCAGGTCAGTTAAGTCCCTCTCACACATAACCAACCATGGCCTCCCAACCTCTTCCAGACCATGGTTGGTCATGAGCAAAGACATCATGGTTAGGTCAGCATATTTGCCAACTTGAAAGTTGCGTGCACTAGTCGACTATACCTTTTGGAAGTTCAAAGCTGGAAAAGTCCTATTTTGCTTGGATGCAATCAGAGTAGGGAACCAGAGCTTAGAATAGGCTAGTGGTCAGGTGCAAAGTCATGGGAAGTCCCAAATGTGTGATGGATTCATCTGAAAGAATGACAGCTACGATGTTTGATGACTGTCACTATTGCTGAACCACTCCTAGACTACTCCTAAAACAAGTCAAATATCAAATTTTGAAAACAGAAAAGCAGGGACTGTTTTGTAGACCCACATGTATGGCTATATGTAAAATGCACCAATATCAGAAAATAATGGTCTACACTGTAGGGAAGGGAACAATATAAAAACCAACCATTTTTACATGTACATGCAACTGATTGTGACTCCCTCCCTGATGTTACATTGTACCACCCTTGTTAGTGCCGGGATGTGAGAACAAGGGAAGTTGGTATACAGGAAATCCACCACAAGGTTCGACCATATGAGGTGAGTATTTCATGTATAACGTGTGGTACGCATGTACACAGTTGTATGGGATATGTTTTCGAATGTTTTTTTTAGAAAGATGGAGTTGTAAGTCAGTACAGTTCACGGTCAAATGTTTTCCATTTTCTGCAACTTCCCTGTTTACTCCATAATCTGTTTGCTTTTTGAATTTCTTTTCTTCCTAAGGATCCCTGTATCACCCTCCTGTACCAGGCCCACCACTTGTACATGTCAAGCAATGACTGGTGTATCTGACAGTGTTATGTGCTTCTCACTGCTGTAGCATTGCCCAGGCATCTCCAGCCTGTCGTGTCGCCACCTATGCACAACAGTCAATGATTGGCTATTAACTATCAAGGAGGAGTATTTGATTGATTGACATCTGGCTAGCAGTAATGCTGCAAGAAGCATGTATTGCAGGCTGTTACGCCATAGGCATTTTTTATACAATGAATGGAAACTTAGACAGCTAATAATTACCATGAAATTACCATGGTAGACAGCACCAATGCCACCTTAATGAAGCATAAAAGCTTCTGGCTCCAATGCTGCACTGAGCACCACTTTTGCAAGGGATGCGGCAAGCCTGGTGTGACAGAATGCCCTATACATGTCTGTGACTGTTACAACATCATATTGCAATAGTACAGTATCGTAAATGCATTCCCGTCAGGTTGAGCTGATCAGGAGAGACTATGTAGCTAACGGAGGTTGGGAGACGTTCCTGTCATACGAGGACCCTGAGCAGGACATCCTGATTGGTCTACTCAGGCTGCGCAAGTGCTCGGAGGAAACGTTTCGGCCAGAGCTGAAGGGGGGATGTTCCATCGTCAGGGAGCTTCATGTGTATCCTTGGCTGAAGACGATGTTCTTGTTGTGTTGTTGTTGTTGTTGTTGATGTTATTGTTGTATAGGAATGTGGTTTTAAGATAAGGAGTGATGTGACACTTTCTATGCATATTGAATGGTAGGTAAGATGACAACAATGTAACACAATCTGTCTGAATCAGTTGCTTGCAGGACTCAAAGTTGACCTTTCCTGGCCCAAATTAGAGTTGTAGATAGCCATTGTCAGGAGGCCCTAAAGCTTTGTGTGCATGAAACAGTAACCAGACATATTGACCGTTAAACAGTACACACTTGGTTGGTACAGTTGAAAAAAATCCCACCTCAATTTAGAGCTGACAATTTGAGCCTGTTGTTAAATATTTAAATGTTTTGTTTGTAAATATATGTCCAGCATGATTGACCTATAGATGTTACAGTATCATTGTTTCTATAAGTATCTGTTAAGCCTTGACATGACATACTTAGATATGGGAGTGTGGTACCTGTGAGCTCCAGGGACCCAGGGAAGTTCCAACATCAGGTATGTTGGTTATGACATGTCAGTATTTTTCT
Source organism: Branchiostoma floridae (assembly GCF_000003815.2). Taxonomy (NCBI): domain Eukaryota; kingdom Metazoa; phylum Chordata; class Leptocardii; order Amphioxiformes; family Branchiostomatidae; genus Branchiostoma; species Branchiostoma floridae. The sequence goes on along the minus strand of NC_049980.1, from coordinate 11,358,945 downwards.
CCTGTACACCTCGTCATGGTGCAATTTTGAAATATGTAACATTCTTTTTGTAGGTAGAAACCATGACATGTCAATGAAGAGCTTACTTAGCATGTGTATAGAGCTGAAAGGCCTGTGAGGAGTGTGTGTGAAAATAACAGGGGCATGTTGTTTTCATGTGTTGCTCAATTTGCTGTCAATTTCTTCTGCAACTAAATTGTATGCATTGTTTTACCTCCATGCATTTCATCACTGACCCATCCATATACTTCCAACTTCTAAGTACAACTATTGTGGTCATAAATGTGTGATGATCTAAACTAACTATAATAATGATCTAAAGAGTTGTTTTTCCCCCAGGGCTTTGGCATGCTACTGATGGAGGAAGCTGAGAGGATAGCGAGAGAGGAGCACGGAGCAAACAAGATCGCTGTCATTTCTGGTAATAAATCCATTCTGTACTTCACAGTGAAAGAGGAGAAAGAAAAACTTACAAAGAAACTCAAAAGATTATCCTCTGTTCATCTCAGCTTTTAAATGACTCAGACAATAAGCTAGTTCATCGGTCGAAGGTGAAGGTTGCTAAACATTTTCTGTGTATTCCAGGAGCATTTAACTCACTATGCATATATTTCACACTGCGCATGTACATATTTCACACTGGGCATGTACAGTCCCAACTGTGAACTTGCTTATTGTTTCTCACCCCAATCAAATGGTATCAAATACGTAACTGTATCTTAAAACAGTATGATGAAAATTACTGGTTCGTACATGTATTTACCTACTTTGATACTGATGTGAACAAAAAGTTGTGAAATGTACAAAGTGAGAAATCATCAGAAAAGAGTAGAGATACATGTAGGTCCTATGATTGAAATGGAGTGAAATGATTTTCTTGCTTTTTGCTTTATTTTAGGTGTTGGGACCAGAAACTACTACCGGAAGATAGGCTATGAACTGGAGGGGCCGTACATGGTCAAAAAGCTCTGAGGACTATCATGGACTTACTGTTGTACAGAGTGTAGTCAGGATGAAGACCTTATGTAACCTTGTAAGGTATATCTGTATGTATTCGTGTCCCAAGCACATCGTATGGCATCTGTAATATACAGTCAAGTGTGAAGGACGTTTGGCTCTACTTGATATACTTTCAGTACCCAGGTCAGGGCAAGTCAGGTATGACAGTTTAGGGAGGTTTTAAAATCGTGGTGAAGTGGTCACCGCGAAAATCGCGAACATTGATCCATGTGTCCAGAGGGTACATACTGTTAGATCAGTGACAATTGATCATGCCAGCAATGCCAAAAGCAACAGTTCTGTCCGTCTATAGTACCCTTGCCCACTTGATAGTAATTGGTTTTTGACTGGCTGTCTTTAAAGCCGCTAGGGTGTCCATTACTGTACATTATGTGGCAATACAAATTCAAAACCACTGCAAACACTCCATTTTCTCCCTACTGTGAAATTAAATCCCTGTGAACTTCACTGTATGTACAGTACCTATAAATGTATTGAACATTTCTGTACAATACAAGATGCAAACTTGTATGAAGGACAAATAAATATCATATACCACATTGCTCATGAACATTAATATTCACCACAATATCATCAGCTTTTCATTGGGCTGTAATATTTAGAATCTATGTAGTCGTAACAGTTACCAGTTTAATTACCAGGCATTTTGCAATCTATTGAAAATATTATCAAAGAATTAGGCCAGGGAAAATGTTGATTCAACCCTTGGGAAGAAATATCAATTCATCTTTCTGTTATATTAATAGTTCTCTTCCTGTAAAACATGATTGATTGTTATAGAAAAAATATGATCAACTTGGGCAACTTTGAAATTCATGGACTCTGGCGATCAACAAATTTAGGCACAGGTCGTTGACTCTGAGCTGCCAGCTGGTACTGAAAATTATTCACAGGTCTCTTCTCTTGGGTCAATAACCTCCAACCGTACATTGCACTCTGTGTCTAGACTATTCCATTTGAAACTTGTGGTAGATTGGGTTCAATATATTCGCAATGGGCATTGCAAAGAACGACGGAAAACGTAATAAGGTTAGTCCACTTGTTATACAGTCGAAATGTATCTCTTCTTGGGTCAATAACCTCAAACTCGAACGTTGCACTCTGTATCTGGACTGTTCCATTTGAAACTTATGGTAGATTGGGTTGGGTCTATAGTCGCATGGGGCAATAGTATCGCAAAGAATGAAGGAACACGTAATAAGGTTAGTCCACTAATCATACAGGTGAAATGTATATCAGACGTTCATGAAGGCAAAGGCGCTGATCAGAAAGTACTGCACGTAGCTCCCGTGATATCTAATTCACTGGTGGACTAGTCTTCTTGGAAAAGACTTGAATTAAATGAATGCCAATTGGTGATAAGAGGGCGCATGTAGTTGTCAAGTGGTTGGTTGTCAAGAGGGTGATTATTGTTGATAACCTTAGGCTTAGATATTTTTAGCACAACTGAATGCCTAAAAACAGATTTGTGTTTTGTAATGATGCTAACGTTAATTGGCGGGGTGCGGATTGTGTACAAAGAACCTCGTTTACGAACCTACAAAATGTATATTACAAATGTCACATGTATGACGCTCCTATCATAAAACACTGCGGAAATACCACGCATAGTATAGGAAACACCTCATGACTTTTCCAGATTGATATAGGCTATGGGAATCCACCAGGTATAAGAATAAATCCACTTCAATAAGAAGTAATTTTCTAGTCCTTGAGTATAGCGCAGGTGGCAAGGTCCGTCCGTAGATGCAGTTTGATCATTGATAGACAGGGGGCGCTGGTGACACCAAATTTAAAACTACCACCCAATACATTTTCACGGTATTGCCATCATCGCAGATCACTTTTAGCAATTCTATATGTACACACCTAGTAATCTTACAGTGACACTACTGGATTGATAATCTTAAGCCAGTAGTGTCACTGTATCTTAATAAGATGCTTCTTCAAAAATGCTTCCAATTTTTCTTTAAAAATACTTTATCAGGATGTTGACGTCGGAGCTACACACACAGGGCTAGCTGGAAGTTTCACCTTGTAGAGCCTAGTGGCACAAAGGACAGCAAGTTTTCTTGTGCAGGGTATATTTTACAAGAAGGGGTTGCTAGCCCTTACAACTAATTGGAACCAGGAGCTTAACTATGAAGTTACTACCAGTTGAGCTACAGGGACAACACCACAACAAACACACCACACACACACACACACACAGACACACACGCACACACAGACACACACACACACGCGCGCGCGCGCGCAGGTGACAGTTAAGAAACAATCCACCGTGACAGTCGTGACTGACGCCTCCACACCTGACCCTGTAGCTGAGTGGGAGGACGTTAAAAACCACATGCCCGCCAGAATGGAACATTGCGCTATAAATCAAGACTTCTAAAAACGTTTTTAATGCTCAACGCCACGAAATCTATGCATTAGAACGATCCTGTGTCGAACGATAATGTCATACTTGTGATTTTCACCTTCATGCTTGTGCTTGTATACGTGCTTTTATCCGAGCTGTAAATAGTCCGGCGGAAAGCTGACCTCACATCAGGTACTTCTGTACACATCTAATATTGCATGCCGCCTTTAGGAAGGACGAAATGTATGATTTACAGTTTCAATCAATTCCCGCACGTCTCTTGAGTATTGCATAACATCGGATGCTATTTCTTTAATATTTACGTATAGGTGGCAAGGAGTTAGGGCTGTTGCCTTAAAAATCAGAGGGTTCTGGGTTCGAATCTACAGCGTCAGTTTTGTACCCTTGGAAAAGGCGTTTTACACCATTTTCTTTTCAATCAGCTCATGTGAGTGCCTAGTTTCTGCAAGGGGCGCCCGCTCGGATAGGACGGAAAGCTAGCCTGGGTACCATACCCCAACCTCAAAAATAGTTTGATGCTTTGAGATCGGGCTGGGGTTTGGTAACCAGGCTAACGGAAAGCCGGAGATTCAGGGGGACAGACAAACCTAGAGCACGTTCAAGTACCCACCACATTTTAAAATCGAACAGAGTAGGGGCGTTTCCCAGGATAAGTAAATAAAGTCAGGTTTCCGACATCTTTCGACAGTTATCTGTTATCAATCCTTCCAAAAATGGGGTAAATCTCAATGAATCATTATGACAGATCTTAGATTTTTCTACTACCGTTTCACATCAAATCAGTTATCGGGTGCTAAATTTAGCTATGTAATACGCGTCACATAATGATTCTACACGTACAGCAAAAATCCCTCGCTGCTTCAGTGAGTTTTCCTCTTCCATTTTTTATTCAGATTTTGAAAAAAAAAGGCCCGTGCAGTTCCGGAGCAAGCAGCTCGGAGGACAAAACTTGCTTCACTTCTAAAAAAACATCTGACAAAATTAAAACCATGGCAAGTCCAGGACAAAAGATTTGAAAAAAGGAAGTTCTGTCATAGTACCAAGGACAGCCATCTTGAGGTTCAAATCGACCTTGACCTTCGAGACCTACCCTCAGAGATACGTCTCAGACAATGCCTCCATTTTTCCTTGAAGTATCAAGACTTCTTAAAGCCTGCATAACAATCCTGATAGATAGCCTCCTCCACCAGCCTCTCTAGATCTGTGGGCATTGGCGTAAGTTGTGGGGGTAGGGTTGTGACGGGGGTGGGCGATTTGCGACCCTTAAGGTTTATTATGCCGGGAAAGGAATATATGCATATCTAATCGCTTCCTGGAGACAGGGATTCCCAGCTCACGCCGTTTGCTTCCTGTCTTAATTGTAGGTTACGTAGCAGTGGTTTCCGGTTATGAATATTTCGCTTCTGTCAGCCGACTGTACGAACGTGCGTTTCCAAGGACGAAATTTCCAAGGCCTAATTTTTGCATCACAAATCGAAGCCCAATGTGCGAGTATTTGAGGGTGGAATGATAAAAGATATAGAAACCCTTTCGTTTTTGAAAATATGAAGAAAGGACAATAATGCTGGTTGAATTCTACTTTTACGCAAGTCTACTGGGAATCTTTATTTGCCAATATTCATATGATAGACAACATTGGTTGTATTTCATAGTAGCTCATCGTATGTGTACATCTGCACCACACTCAGATATATGTATATGTTCAACTTTAGTTTTAGCTAATGTCAAAGTAAGTCAAAACAACAGTTACATTAAGTAGTACGTCATAACCCATCATAACAAGCCACACCCTGGCATTGAATGGTCATTTTTTAATGACCTGGTTTCACGAATTTGTTGAAGCTATTTTAATATTGGTGGAGTTTCTGATCAATCCGTATGAAAGAATACGAGAGAAATCTACATTTTTTTGTCCTTTTTTTCTTTCAACCTGGTTGTTATGTGGCTTATGTATTAATTTTATAATCTATCAAGGACGGGAGTCATAAAATGACACATAACATCCGGTTTGCTTATAATCTGTTATTTGTTTGATCCTCAGACAGTTCTCTTGAACTGCACGACACCATTTCTTTCCTGACAAGATCATAAAAGGGGACGGACCTGCTTCCCGGAACCAACGCGAGGTTTTGTAAGGCGACGTTTCGTCAATAGCTGCCCCCAGAAGACATTCTGTATGATGACGAAGGCGGTGTTCTTCCGTTACGCACATCGGCTCTGAAATGTATTTCCTCTGTCCCTGTGGCGGATGTGTTGCTAACGTTATAGTTTGGGTGCCAAAACAATGTGTCTAACAAATGGCGACGCCAGTGTGTGCTATTCCTGGTGCGGTTGAAAGCGACGTGATTCTCAATGGAATAGCACATTAGCCTCCAACAGGACTTTCTATGGTTGAATTCGACAAAAATAGGATGAATGATTAATTGGTCAGGAGAGTGCGTTCGCGGGAAGGGTACCATTTCCCTACTCGGAAATCATAACGCAAACGCGGGCAAATGTACTCTATATGGTGACCAACATCCCCCGCCAATAATCTCTATATAGCCAGCGTAGGTAGTCTCCACACACGTAACATGGCTTAACATACGAAGTACAAGTAAAACCACGTGCACCCTGTGGACAGGCTGTCACTATAGCCAGTAGGGGTGGGTACCGGTACAGAAAATTCAGGTCCAGGTCCGGTTCAGGTCCAAAGGATCAGGTCCAGGTCCGAACCTGAACCTGGACCTGGTGCAGTATGACTCATACCAATGGTCCATTTCACTACAAAGAAATCTGTTTGGTGGAGTATTAGACTTACACTGGCGTTTTAAAATCCTACAACGCTAACTGCACCTGTACGATTGGCTGTAAGACTTTAAAAATTACTATAAACTCTACTCTTGTTATTTCTTCCACCTGCAAGCACCAAAACGTGTGAATACCTGATAAAATAATCTGTTAATTTTCTAATCGGTCCAACATCCGGTTCACCTAATTTTTTCAGGTCCGGTTTTTCTGGATAATACGAAAAACCGGTTTTGTACCGGTGTGACAGCGTTCTCGCCCCCCCGTGATATCGCCCCCCCGGGGGCAAAATCACTAGTGTTTTCGCCCCCCCCGGGGCAGGATCACTAGGGATTTCGCCCCCCCATCTCGCCCCCCTCTGGTGATTTCGCCCCCCCTCCCGGGGCGAAATCGCTAGTGATATCGCCCCCCCTCCCGGGGCGAAATCGCTAGTGTTTTCGCCCCCCCCCCCTTCCCGGGGCGAAATCGCTAGTGTTTTCGCCCCCCCCCCTTCCCTTCCATGTGTATTTACCTGTTAGTATTCTAACAGCAGAGGAACAGGTGCGCATAGCTGTTAATGAGAAGTCTGTATTTACCTGTTAGTATTCTAACAGCAGAGGAACAGGTGCGCATAGCTGTTAATGAGAAGTGTGTATTTACCTGTTCGTATTCTAACAGCAGAGGAACAGGTGCGCATAGCTGTTAATGAGAAGTGTCTATTTACCTGTTAGTATTCTAACAGCAGAGGAACAGGTGCGCATAGCTGTTAATGAGAAGTGTGTATTTACCTGTTTGTATTCTAACAGCAGAGGAACAGGTGCGCGTAGCTGTTAATGAGAAGTGTGTATTTACCTGTTAGTATTCTAACAGCAGAGGAACAGGTGCGCATAGCTGTTAATGAGAAGTGTGTATTTACCTGTTAGTATTCTAACAGCAGAGGAACAGGTGCGCATAGCTGTTAATGAGAAGTGTGTATTTACCTGTTAGTATTCTAACAGCAGAGGAACAGGTGCGCGTAGCTGTTAATGAGAAGTGTGTATTTACCTGTTTGTATTGAACAGGTGCAGGAATAGGTGCGCATACCTTTATGGTGATTAGCATATATTCAACTGTTAGTTTTCTTTCAACTCGAAACAGGTGTGTTTACCTGTATATTGATAATCCTATATTTACCTGTTAGTTATGAACAGCCCAGAACAGCACAGGAACAGGTGTGTTTACCTATATGTTGATTAGCATGTATTTACCTGTTGGTTTTGTTTCAATTCGGATACAGGTGTGTATTGAACACCGGTTAGTATTATCAGCACAGGAACAGGTGTGCTTACCTGTACATGTATGTTGATAAGGATGTATTTAGCTGTTAGTTTTGAACATCACAATTTGTTTCAACTCATAGACAGGTGTGTATACCTCTGTGCTGATTGACAAATATTTACCAGTTTTGTTACAACTCAGCAACAGGTGTGTTGATATGCATATGTTAATATACGTTCGTGATGTTAATAAAAGTCACCACAAAATGACAACAAAAATGTATCTGTTTCATTTCAATGCAAAGTGTGCTTGCACCCAACCAGGTAGGATCGGCTTCACAGGTACTGTATCTCATCTTAACATACTAAGGTGTCACGTATATATTGTTCCAGGTAGCTCGATTAATATGCAGTAACAAGCTGCAAGTTAAGTATCTTAAGGCTATGTAAAAAGTAGGTAAATACATACAAAAGTATATATATATATATATACAAAAGTAGGTAACAAGACAGTGCTAATCATTATCACAGCAATAGGATTAAGCTTCAACCGAACACTATAGAAAACGGGAAGGATATTCCTAGGGGGGGCGAAAACGCTGGGATGGGGGGGGGGCGAAAACGCCAGAGGGGGGCGAAAACGCTAGCGATCTCGCCCCCCGGGGGGGCGAGATCGCGGGGGGGGGCGAGATCGCTGTCACACCGGTACGCTGTACCGATACCTAGCCCTAATAGCCAGCATTGGCATATTGCTTAAACAGTGTCAATGGGAAAAATTATCGACCGACCACCAAAACGTGGTCACATTGGTCAGGTTAGACTAATAGACTAAAATTGGCCAGATTTGACAGGTGGTTTGACTGAAAGTATTCTAATTCTCAGTATATCATTTTTACCACCAAGATCCAGAGCTTTTGCTATCTTTTACCACGGATAAGAAACTAAAACATTCTGTGCTGAATTCAAATGTCGTCATATGCAAAGAATCAAAAGCATAAATGGGATTTGGGGCGAAGGAAACATTTAGAAATGGAATTATATGACTTCCATGCGGTAATCAGGAACTATCTAGAGATTTAGTCGTCCAGTAACCAGAACATAAGGACAAAAGGTACGTCACCAAACGTAATCCGTGTACGAAATCACGATAGCACAGCACGTGCCCAAACCACATGTACAGTCAGTGGCGTATAAGAAGAGGATGGATAATTTCCAGCGTTAAGCACACGAGAAACGTAGTCCGCCTCATAAAAATGTCTGCAGAACTATATATGTTCCACATTAGAAGCGGCCTGAAAACCCGTTAGACTGAGAATAGAATCCACAGGAAATGAGCAAAAGTGCTGCCTGGTGCAGCCTGCTACAGATTGGACCAACACTTTATACAGGCTTGCCTGTGGTAACGAGAGGAATTAAGAGGAACGTTGCATGAGGTCCGTCCATTTGGGACCCCAGTTTGTTTTCTTCTCTTCGTTAATATCAAACCCGTCGCTTTGGCCGTCTCTGACGTCACTGTCCCGATGCTACTTTGTAGTTAATAAGTGAATGACGTATATAGCCGGAGTGCGGGGGCGTGAGCCAATTCACCCTCAGTCACTCAGCATTGCCGCTCAATGGATTTGTTTCCTGATGTCTGGAAACAAGAACAAGTACAAGCCTTATATACACACAGATACATTGTGTACACATACACGCACACACAGAACACACACACACGTGTATACACACGCGTACGCACGCACACGGAACACACACGCCATGTGAGTGTGAGTCATTAAGTTACAAAAAGTAGCAGCGACGGATTTTGATCGAGCACAAAAATCATATTTCCGAAAACCGAAGGGAATGATTGTGATATTGAAATCACGATGATAAAACATTGTGTACGTTTTAAAAAAACTCCAAAACGCCTGAACACCACAGATTACTAGACCGTCTGCATTTTCTTCAACCATGTAATAAACCGCTTTCTGAGTGCTTGCGTATGGTAAGCCTTTAAACCCTGTCAGCGCCGGATGCGTTTAGAAAGAGGCTGACTACCTCCGCAGTGGTGTAGAATATGCGAAGAAACTACGTGCACTTCATATAGGTGCAACATGGCGGAAACATCACGGGTGCACGTGAGGAAGAACAGGAACAGATTGGTGGAAAATCTCTGCATTTTACTACAGGTCGGATGATAAGTGAGAGCACAAAATAAGGACCACCGGTATCCCCCATAGGGCCCCTCTCGCGAACTGTGTACACTGTACATCGTATGTCCGGACGCAACAGGCTAGGAGGATCTGGCCGGGGAAAATTCATGAATTAAAAGTTAACGCCTTGCCCCGCTCATTGAAAGATTTCAAGCGGAAAATTCCCTACAACCGCGGTGTACTCAGCAATGGCAGCTGCATGAACGTGCTGGATTAGTGGAATCAGGAGGCTAAGGGAAGGAGGGTGGGGGCAAAGCGACCTTCCCAGCATTCTAGTACTAAAATAGTGGAGAAAACCAATATCACAGTCTTATCTTAAGTGTAGTACTCTCATGTGCTACGTCTATTGCTGAACTACGCCTTTGCCCAGCACGAGCCAGACGACTAAGAATTAAATTGTTGTTTGGTAAAAGGACATCATGGTGTGTATATATTTCTTGTTACAATTTCTGTTTCATCAATATTAGCCGCTAGCAGAGGATGAATTTTTCTTGTTACAATTTCTGTTTCATCAATATTGGCCGCTAGCAGAGGATGAATCGTGACACATATATATATACACATGCCAGGGTAGGAATTTGTCACCTGCGATTCTGTCGGTAGAATTCACGATTGGAAGTCTCTTTCGACAGAGAATCCAGTAAGGATGCTGGGAATATGTCAGGGTGGTCTCCCATTTATAAATCCTAAATGTGAAACCAACCCATATGACATGGTCTCAATTGACATGAATCGAAGTTAAAATGCTCCGACTATAAAACATGTAAGACAGGACTTTTGGTATATATTTGAAATACAGCAGTATGCTTTAAAAAATACGTTAGTACCCTTTAATGGAATATCTTTATATTTACAGACTCCTATCGGAATCTATACCGACAAAATGGGCGAATCTGCCAGATACAATCTCTGCCCACAGCCATACATTTCAATCCACCTGTCTTTACGTTACGGCGCAGAAAATTCAGGTCCAGTTCAGGTCCAGAGGGTCAGGTCTAGGTTTGGACCTGGACCTGATTCAGTGTGTGAGAACTTGTGAATGAACAATACTCAAAACAATTTCGCAACAAAGTAATCGGTTTTGTGGAGTATTCGACTCCCAGTGGCGTTTTAAACTCCAACAAGGCTAACTGCCTCTGACTGTAAAACATGGTTGAAATAACTATAGACTCTACTCTACTTCGCTCTTGTATTTTCCTTGACCGGTAAACCCCAAAACGTGTGCGTGACTGCCTGATCATATAATCTGTTCGTTTTCTAATAGGTCCAACACCCTCACTCTCACACACTCCAACACCCGGTCCATCGAATTTTTTCAGGTCCGGGTTTTCTGGACCGGTCTAATAAGAAAAACCAGTTTTGTACCGGTGTGACAGCGATCTCGCCCCCCCCCCCCCCCCGGGGCGAAATCACTAGCGATCTCGCCCTCCCCGGCTAGTGATCTCGCCCCCCTACCTCGCCCCCTTTAGCGATTTCGCCCCCCTCCCAAAAAAACGGGTTTACATGACATTTTAGAAGTTGATTGGTATAAATCACAAAATGTAGTTTCTGAATGATATAAGTACACGAGTTTGATACATAACTCCATTCATAGTATCAATATTAACGTAATTACATGGTAATAAGATAGTTGAACTTGTTTCAGACAAGGAGGGTTTGGTCCCTTGAATTCCCATTATTGCATATACCTGAGTCTTTACATAAGATGTATTTCATTGTATTCACCTGTCCTCAAGCAACCTATATATCTCCAATATGAAGTCTCTACCATGAAGTGACCACAAAATAACTAAGTATGTAATGTCTTTATTAATTATGCAAATATTAGGTATTAATTAGAATAACGCACAATTTGGTATTTGCACCCGGCCAAGGGATATCTTCACCTCCAACATGACTGTTTTTTCTAGTATTTAGGAACTGATGCATTTACCCGTGTTTCTTAAGACAGGTACTTTTTACCAGTGTTTGTGTAGCATTTAGCAACAGCTATATCAACTTGCGCGTAGATAGTGTTTATAATGAGAAACTATCATTCACGTGTGTTTTTGTTAGTGCTTTGGAAATGTTTCCAGCACAAGAAAGAAAACACTGTGACAAATTGAAAACATATAGCTGACGTATTCCGTACCATAGACGGTGTTGATTTATACGTTCGCAGTAGCACTGTTTTTTATGCCACCTCAGCTGCAAAAATTGTCTTTTTCATTTCAATGTCATGTTTGCACCGAACAATATAGTATCGACTTTCGAGGTGTGACATCTTACGGTACGGTAATAAGGTGCCATATAGGTACCAGGTAACACACCATATACGTTACTCCCCAGGTGCAGTATAGTACCAGGTAGCGCACCTGTAATATGTAGTAGCCAGCTGCTCGGGGGGGGGGGGGGGGGCGAAAACGCTAAAGGGGGGCGAAAACGCTAGTGATCTACCGGTACCCACCACTACTTTACGTATTGGCCAAATGAAGCCTCCTGCTTGCGCACAGCAAATCATTGCGTTATGCTTACATTTATGTAAATGTTGTTGATAATTCCGACAGCTGGCAAGAACCGGAGTCATTGAAACATACGAGCCTTGAGGTAATGACTTTCGTCATCAATTACGTCATATGATAATCCCAGCTGGGGTAAACCAGATCATTAGCTATGGTGATTAAGTCGCCACCCTAGTTGTATGGCGGAATGGGAGAAAACTTTACGATTTGATTTGATTAATTCATCATCGGCCTGCTTCTTACTGTCGGCATTATGAAGAGGGCTAATTGCAATTACATATTGGCAATGTGTTTCCTATACCCACCCCCTCTTTACCACCACCGGTACCAATGTTGAGCGTTCTTCGTTTCCTTCTATACACGTTTTCGGTGAGTCTGGATGTGTGCGTTCGTAAGTCCTTGGCGCTAGCCATATATGACTACAGTGTCAGTTAAGTGGCAGGACGTGTGTGGGAAGATATGGTTTCACCCCAAAGGTCAGACTTGTGGGAGTGACAAGATGTAGAGTTCAGATCTAGAGGTGATAGAACTAGTTATTTGTTAGACACGACGGACATTCCATGTCATGGAATCAAGAGGCTACTAATTCATGGTGAGGTACTTTTTTCGCATATTGGTGTATTTTTTCGCAGTTTTATAATCTATAATATGAAACTGAACGGTGCTCCTAGCCCAGGGCGCCATTTGTCCCCTGGCATTGAGAGATGTGGAACACTGTGGAACACTATCTAACGTTTCATTTGACAGTCACTTTCAGCGTGGAGTGACAATAAGTCATCAAACGACACATTTCAATCCAAACCTTATGTGTAAAATTGATTAGCTACAATCCATCAAGACAAGAAAACTCTTAATATTTCACGGCGGCGTGACATCTTCCTTTTCTTTTCTTTTTAACCTCCACCTGCTCTTTTGTGGACCAAACCTGGAAGAATAGTGTAGATCGGGTGAATGATTTTTCAAAGCAGGTTTGGACCTTTCCTGGCCAGCTAACTCCTGGAGCTTCTGCAAATCTATTTCCGCTTATTTCTTAAACACCTGGGGTAATCCGGAAGACAGTCACATACACATTCATCTTCTTCAGCCGGATAGATTCACCCCCTAAGGCCACAGCAAGTAAATTTTATGGATGACATCCTCTGCAGACTGGAAAAATAATGAGATAGGGCGAAAAAAAACAAGATGGTTAAAAAAAAAACAGGATGGCAAAATTTCAAAGTAGACACCAAAAATGTTGTAAAACAAGAATTGAAGGGACAAAATGTGGTATCACAGCCAACAAGGCATTCATTCCTGTATTCAAGAAGTGCACTAGCATAGTAAAAGTGACACTAGTGTGGTAGACTGGTATCACTAACCATGTTGGCAACTACACTCATGGCTTCCATATTGGTGTCACTCTCGAATCTATCGAGCAAGTTTCACTTCTGCAACTACAGCCAATTCTACATACAATAATTAGGCTATAATTCAACTTATAACATAACCTTTTCACCCATTTTGGTGTTTCTGGTCATCCCTGAAGAAGAAGAAAATCTTGTTTTTTTTTCTGAAATCAGGCGAAAATTAATGAGCGCGCGCGGATGTCATCCATAAAATTTACTTGCTGTGGCCTAAGCAGGTTGTTCCGGTTGGCCAACACAAAAATAGTCACGAATGTCAATTGTCCCGACGTGGACCTTTTTCTGACACGTTAAGCCACAATGTGGCCCACTCTGGACCGGCACTTTCCTCAGACAATTAATCAGTCTAATTGATGCCGACTCGATTTTGGTTTGGAAACCTTACACGCGTTCGGAAGCGTGCATCGTGCGGCACGACTTCAGCTACATAAGCCTTAGGGTGACTTGAGGGGCAGGCCGAGAAGGGGAGGTTAGAAGGAGACGTGCAAATTAAGCACAGCGTTTAGCACGCTCTTTTCGTTTAGGATGTAAAGCACTCACCAAAGAGTTTTCCATCAATCTTCTGACCATTCTCAAGTTGTAATGACTGCGCGTCACGTGACCTCACCGGAAGTGTGACGTCAGAAACAGATCAAAGGCCTGGCAGTCTGTATTGGCCTCTGTCTTTGCTGATGAATGCTTGATGAATACCCGAGCATAAAAATTCATACATTAGGAATAAAACAACAAAAAAAGTGGGGATAGTGCGGGAAAAGGGCATAAGTCATATGTTAAGTGTTCACATTTGAAAAGTAAAGATCTGGAAAGAAGAAATACAGAAACAGATTTAAAATCACTACGCAGATGTGATTAACTTGTATGCATCCTTACAAAAGGAACTGAAAGAAGGCACCCAGGTGGAAACTATACCGACATGCACGAAAGTTATCTGAGTTAGTAAATTAAATGATGTACTTAAAGGTTGAGCTGTTCTCCAACAAGAAAATGTTGGAGTCACGGAAATTCTTCAGTCCTGAATCATTCAAGTCTTCTTTAGCTGTCTGACCCAATCGCTCTGTGCCTTTTTTCAACCGGACGGTGAACGGTATCGACTTTGAACAAACTTTGCCCCATTGCTGGCGTCACACGAGCGACAAATCACGTGATCAAGAGCGATTGAATCAGAGAGCTGAAGAAGGCAGAGTAACCCAGTCGATAAAAGGACCCCTCCCTTCGGGAATGTTCGGCCCATCCACGACAATCTGTAACAATAGTAGACACATTTAGCTTGAAAAGACAACATATGCGTTGCGCCTATGTCATCTGAATATCAATAACCGCTCAAATGTACCATATGGCACCCGTACCTGATTGAATTAAGAAATGCGATAGTATTTGCGACAAAACCGCACGTTGATTCTGCACAAATGACACCAACTATCGTGTATCATTCGTGTGATAACATCATCTGTAAGCAAACACGACCCGATCCGCTGTAAGCGTAGACTGATTAGTCTAAGAGTGCTTCTTTTCATTATTCCCAATTGGCTAAGTACGCGAGAGTTTTTCGTATTCCAAAATACATTGTGCAGTAGATCTTGAAATGTTCCTGCTCTTTTATGATCGCGGTTTTCTCGGGGACCTCTCTACCGCGCAATTGAATCACTCCGCGAAATCAAATCATTCCCTCTGTAATCAGAGAGAGAGAGAGAAAGAGAGAGAAAGAGAGAGAGAGAGAAAGAGAGAGAGAGAGAAAGAGAGAGAAAGAGAGAGAAAGAGAGAGAGAGAGAGAGAGAGAGAGAGAGAAAGAGAGAGAGAGCGCGCGCGCGAGAAAGAGAGAGAGAGAGAGAGACTGTCTTTTATGTGTAGACATTCAGCACTTCTATCAACAATACTGAAACGTACGAAACTAAAAGCCAACCATTCTGGTTTGTATGGGAATATTGAAGTGAAATGACAGCAGTCTATATTGGACTCCATTGGTTCATCTGTTACCCAGACTGTGTTTTGGTCAGCCTTATTTTCCAGGAAAACAATATGAGGACACCACACACCCCACCCCCCCACACCCCACAGCCAGTGCCCAGCCAGTTTCCAAGAAATTCCAGTCAATTCTAGACTACAGACTGATTGACGCAGGTTCCACCTGGGGATAACAGTGGTTACATAACTTACATGAAGTAAATACCAACCGTTCCTGATGCAATACACATATGACACGCCTTCAAACACGAGTTCGTATGACCTGGATACAGAATGCATCACGTACGCAACTTGGGTACCAGCCTTTTAGGTGACGCAGAGAGCGGCCTGAGGTTAGCTAGATCGGCTGGGACCCAGGCTACCACGTACTCCGGCGACCTGCCAATACCTCCCGTTAACGTTAAAGCCCTATCATGTGACATTTTGTCCCCAAAATTGAAAATGTTTGCGATAACAAAACATTCATGTTTATAACATAAACAACCTAATTCTAGCATGACCGCATTGTCATACGAGTACTTATTGTACTTAGTGAAATGTGATAAGTTCCTAGATCAGTGAAATAAACCATCACAATTTGCACTCGGACCTCCTGGTATAAACAACATATATACTGTCAACTGGAATACCCTGTGATTACGAGAAACATTTTCTCATCCAAACGAATGAAAAATAACAGAAATCAGGTCAATGAAAACTGTTGTCAACATGAGTTCAGATCTTCGACGTAGCTAGAGAGGCTTACGTGACATTCTTTTAGTTGAATTACCCCCCCCCCCCCCCCCCCCATGAACTGGCGCGTGCGGTAGGGTATGCTCTTAGTGGAGCTGAACTATCCAGTTCTGGGTGGAACTAAACTATCCAGTTCTGGGTGGAACTAAGCTATCCATGGCCAACTGGAGTAGGTATCTAAGGCGGGGGATGGTGTCTACAAGCATCATATACGTACGTTGTAAACAATATGTACCTGGGGCGAAAGTGTGGGCGACTGAATTGCCGTGTAACACGTAGGCATCCAGGTATAGTCTAACACAGTATGTTACTGTTAAAACTATATATGGGATGACTTTTTTTGCAGGCGAGCACATTCTTGTTTACATTTACAGCATTTTCTTCGCCCAATTTTATCTGGACTAAGTCAATGTAATTCATTTCCCATACACGGTCCTTCCTGACTTTTATATCGGCAAAGAATACCTGTAGTTTTTTTTTTTTATTTACAAGCGTTTTTTCTCAATATCAGAGGAGTCATCGCCAAGTACCACTATACTGCAAATGTATTTTTTGCGGTGGCTTCATGTTCGCGATTTTCGCGCTAACTCTTCAGCGCGAACTTTTCGAGCCAATTCAAATCAAAGCAGATCAAACCGAATCAAACCAAACCAAACCAAACCAAACATTTCCCATGTAAAGCCTCCGAAGGCAGTTTCAACCACTGTTGAAAAGCTTGAAAACTGCTGCGAACACCGGTACCCCATGCCACTACCGCGAAATCGAATCCCCGCTTCAGTCCCTAGCAAAGTACTCACTAACGCATGTTGTCCAAAGCAAATTGCAAATGAATTTCACTTAATCCGTCATGGAGTGCCCTATGTATGATATGTTACGCAAGAAGTTATTCACATTCCTATATCTAGATACTGCAGATTTCAAGATACTAGATACCAGAAGTAGATTTGACTTTACTTCAGATCCGACAGCTATTATAATGCTAAGATAGGTGAATACATAAAAGATTGCTTTGTCATTAGTGAAGACAGTGACACATATGTTTAGCCCCACCTGATTATATGGAGGTCTTCTTATTATTCTATATTGTCTAATTAGTAGAATTTTATTATCCCATATTGTTTAATTAGTAGAATCTTAAATTCTATTCTGTATTCTTTCCTTTTTTATAGTTTATAGTTGACCATACAAAAGTAACTGTACCTTTTGACGTGTCAATAAAGCTTGAATATAATCGCGGTAGAGGAAATACCGGAACGCTCGCGAACTCTCTCAGCTGTGGTATTACAAATGGAAATCATGTCCTTTCTTTCAACGTCTTTTGGAAAAAATATTTTGCTATGCGATACGCGTTTTCATATCAAAGAAAGACCCATTTCCTGTCTAGTAGGTCCCGTGCTGATATTCCATTTATGTAACGTCCGCCGTGATTTGACAGGGCCAGGGGACGGCTAAACTTCGCTATTCTCCAAGCAGAGGTTGAGTCGATGTCGCGGAGATAAAGTAGTAGTCGGGATTTTTACCGGCTCGCTGTTTTCACGAATAAAATTTCTCTACCTGTCATAGTTTGTTTGTCTGTGCATTTGTTTTTTGTTTGTTTTTGTCTTGGTGTGTGTGTGACCGCTTTTATTTTGGACTAGTGCTATCATCTACTTGCTTCACATCTGACAACCTGCACCGCTGGCGTAAACTTCCCTTTACCGTTAGTGGTTATAGATTAAAAAAAAAAACGTACCGTACGGTATCGACCCAACATGAAGCTTTAACAGACTGTTCTCCGAGAAAAAATGTGTTCCGAAACGACACCGTAATGTAACTATTACAGCAATGTAAAGTGTTTTAGACAGCCGTCAAAAAATATAGAATATTTTCACTACTATAGCTAGGTCTTTCCCTTTGTACAGGCAACTGACAGGTGAAATTGAACTTTAACACGTAAGCGTGCAGGTGTAATTTCCCGTGATTTCCTCTCAGCAACAAGAGATCCGGGGTTCCAGTGTTGCCCCGCCCAACCCACACTCCACTGCCGCAATTTAATTTCCCCTGCTATTTCAAAGGAGGGAGAATCCATCGATTCCGACGTATGATCGTGGTTTCCATGCGCTCACCCGGCGCAAACAGCACCTTTCATTTGGAGGGCGTGTCTGGGGTATTCTGATCTACTCATTATCATTGAGAAAATCCACGGGGAATTTTCTATTTTCTTTTCACTAATTTACATAAGTAGGTCCGTAGTGTTGTCTTGTCAAAGTGAAAGTGAAAGTCATAGTACGAGATCACAATGAAACAGCATAACGTTACATGTTTCCTTTTCAGAATTTTCCTACTTAATTCTTTTCGGACCATACTTCCGTTTCCTTAAGTACAAAATTCAATAGTAGTGTGAATCACGAACATTTTTGTTTGTGTTGTTTCGTGCTCTGTTGAAATAGGAAAAACGCCGATTGCGAGGAGTCAATACTTGGCAGTTTCTTTGTGAATTTAAAGATAGGTCCAGAAGACACGGGGAACCCCAGGCACACCTTTGTGTGCTGACGTCAGAGCCAACAATACGAAGGACCATTGGGTCAAAACGTGTTTTAGCGAAGGAGCTGTGTGCTCACAGCTAAGGGGCTGCGTGCTCGGCGAACGAGCTGTGTGCTCACAGCGAAAGGGCTGTGTGCTCGGCAAAGTACATGTGTGCTCACAGCGAAAGGGCTGTGTGCTCACAGCAAAGGGGCTGCGTGGCTCGGCGAAAGAGCTGTGCGCTCACAGCAAAGGGGCTGCGTACTCGGCGAAAGAGCTGTGTGCTCACAGCAAAGGGGCTGCGTGCTCGGCGAAGGAGGTTGTGCACCAGGCTGAAGTTGGCCGCTGATTGGTAGCTGCCGATCCAGCCGCCGATTCGTCATTAGACAAAACATAGCATCATTCAGACGCCCATTCGAAGAAACTAAAAATTCCTAATATCCTTTAAAAGCTTAAATGGACATCAAGAACTGCTGGATATTGTCTATTACCACCCAATATATGTATGTATAAACATAATTGATAACAAAAAGTATTATATCAACGATTAAGGACAAATAATAGGCCCAATCGGCGGCCAACTTCAGCCTGGTCTAAAATCGGCTGCCATACGGTTTGTAGAGCAATCTGCTACTTATCTAAACGTGGCCCGTGAATTTTGAGACGAACTCAATTAGCTCCCTTCTAGTTCATCAATTAAATCCGGCCCGTAAGATTTGATACTTGTATTGAAAAGCTATCTAAATTCGTCTTGAAAGTTCACGTACCACGTTTATATAGTAGCAGATTGCTCTTCAAGCCGTATGGCAGCGTATTTTAGCGCCCCCTTTGTTTATTAGTTAATTCCCCTCTAGTTCATTAATTAAATTCGGCCCGTAAGATTTGATAATAATGATGAACTTTATTGCTCGACATTTGTACATGGTACAATGTATGGCAACGACTGTTACACAAAGTACAAAATAGGTGTATAGAAAAAGACTTAATATCCTAATTAACATAACAAGAAGGGCTAACACAAGTCTTTGATATAGTGTTACAATCGAGTTGGGCTATGCATGAGTTTCATTACTCTTTCTAATAGCAAAGCAGTCTTTGATATATTTGCCTATCTTTGCATTATGGGAGTTGTGGCATCCAAAGATATATACAAATCTGTCTGTAGCATCGAGTCTCTTAAAATCTGCTGTACTGGATTCGAGAAATGTGAATAGCTCATTACGTAAAATAGCGTATCTAGAACAATCCATTAAAAAGTGAAATTCATCTTCAATATGCTTTGGACAGAAAGGACAGAACCTTTGGTCAGGGGCTATATTGTAGTATCTGCCTGTTTCAATATTCAATTTATGGCTACTGATTCTTAACTGGGTTATCGCTTTTCGAATTTCAAAATTATTTATATCATAAAGGTATGTTTCTTGTTCATAACATTCTTTTGACTTGCTAAGAAAAGACAGTTTTGAATTGTTTTCAATAGAATTAAACCACTTTTGTATATATGTATCTTGTAGCCGGAGGCGTAGTTGGTTGACAATATAATCTATGTTATAAGCGTCAGGTTTCATCCATATGTGTCCAAAGCCATGGTAACAGAGAATGTCTTTAACATGGTTAATCCAGTCAGATATTTGTTTTGAATACGTTAGGGTATGCGCGCTATATACTATGAATTCGTCTTAACATCCACGGGCCACGATAAGTAGCAGATTGCTCTACAAGCCGTAAGGCAGCCGATTTTAGACCAGGCTGGAGTTGGCCGTCCAATTGGGTCTATCATTTGATACTTTTTGTTATTATTTATGTTTATACATACATATATTGGGTGGTAATAGAGTTCTTGATGTCCATTTAAGCTTTTAAAGGAAATTAGAAATTTTGAATGGGATGCTATGTTTTGTGTAATGACGAATCGGCGACTGGATCGGCGGCTACCAATCGGCGGCCAGCTTCAGCCTGGTGTTACAGCCCCTTCGGGTCGCTGTGAGCACACTGCGGAGCTCCTTCGCCGAGCACACAGCCCTTTCGCTGTGAGCACACAGCTCGTTCGCCTAGCACGCAGCCTCTTAGCTGTGAGCACACAGCTCCTTCGCTAAAACACGTTTTGACCCAATGGTCCTTCGTACAACAAGCCTGACGTGAATGATCCCTTCCGCCTTCAATGGCTTTGTGCGACACAGAAAAATGACTAAAAACCTATAGATTTTCTATCAAAATCTTTTTCCACAAATCAAACGTTTAGACAGAATTCGTTTCTTTCCATTGAGGTCAGTTGGAATTATTATTATTTTTTTTTGTACTAAACGATTTCTAAATAGATTATATCTACCTTTATGTTTTTCCACTGAACTTTCATTGTAACATAGCTAGGTGACATATGGTCTCTTATCTCGTGAAAATATGGCTGTATTCGACAATCCTGTATGTATTATTTCTGTCCATGATATCATTGTACGCTTCATGTACGTTGTAAAAGGAAAGGAAATTTTGTCCATATTCCATTACTCAATATCGTCAGAACGTTTTTCATTGTTACCGTAATTGTTAATTTCTAATTTCCCCCACTTCGTCGATGACTCCATCCGAATGAATGAATATGTTTCTGTCTTTAGCTTCAGTTAAACTTGGGTGTTGTGTGCAGTACTGGGTAACCCCCAGCACACCCTTGCATGTTGACGTCACAGCCCGCCAGCCTACCAGCCTCCATATTGCTTGTATCCGCGCTTCCAGCCAGACGAGCGTCTGTGTTTGGTTCAACCTGCGCACCCAACGATGTCTTCCCCGTAGAGATAAAACAGCAGCGTACGTTTGATTTGCTTCGTCCATGTTATGTTGCCACAGCTCCACGTTTTCACCAGCCGAACTGTTACACCATAAGATGAGTTAAAGATGGATTTTACAGACCCTCAAACCCTCCACTTCTCGGTACCGATCGTCAGTGTGGTGGTCCTCGCAGCGTTGGTGTTCGTCTGCGGCTTCCGGGCCAGCTTCGAGCCGCCCAGCTTCAAAGCCTTGGACGAGGACAACCGAAAGAAAAATAGAAGGAAAAATAAGGTACAGTAAATTCTTTGTCTTATTTCATGCACTGGCAAATGTGATAAATCCTGTGAAATTGCGGAGTTTTTTCCCCCATTCTGTTCCAATGAGTTCAGCGAGGGCCTGTTGCATGTATGTTGTGTTTCGATGCCCCTCCCATTCATTTTCCCGTACAATGTGTTATGCATGCTGGAAAATAAACACCCAGGCATAGAGAATAACACGGAATTCGTAAGATTTGGGGCAATATATCTTACTTTTCTACAATCAGGCCTCTCGGTTTTTAAAAGAATCGACACGGTGGTGATGTTTTGAAAGAATATTTCCTTGCAATATGGAACAACAAGTGTTGGTTCGAGGAAATCAAAAGGCGTTGCCGCTTTGCGCTAATGCCCAGCATATGTTTCACAGGACGGCGCAGTGTTCAATTTCACTTCTCCGCGAAACAAAAGGAGGGGGGATTCCCCCCCACCTCATGAATGCAGGGGGAGCAGAGACCCTGTAAGAGTGACGTGTCCTGACCTTTAAAGACTGTCACTGTCGCACCGGCTTGCGTGCTAGGTCACAATAACAACAACAACGTGCTGCGTAACTCTTTGCTCCAGGGTGTATACATATTACAGAACAGGTGGCCGCGCCGCCCTATGCAATCGATCAGGTATTACTATGACAAATGGAAACAACACATCTAGTGGATATCACGACCATCTCAAACGCCAGTCCTTTTCTCCCTACAAGAAGCAGAATGCATTCCTACCATCATGTATATGTAACATAAGGTATGATATATTTGCACCCAAGGGTTGTTACAAAAAGGATTTAGACTGTAGATGGCCTTCATGGAAGTGGAGAGGAGGACCTTTCCACTATGGTCATTTTTGGGGGAGGGCGTTCATGGAAAATCTGTTTGTACCAACTAAGTATTACCATAATCTGCATTATACTTAAGGCAAAGCAGGCTTAGCATAGCAGCAGAATGGAATTTAAAGTCGGGGTATTTACTGCAGCAGGTGAGAAAAGAGATGGTTACAGGTGTTTGCCGGCACATCCCACTTGTAGATGGTTCCTTCCCCAGGCTTTGGGAAAGCTTGGAATGACGCACATTCTCAATGCTTGCAGACAGGCCTGCATGATGATGGACTGATAACTCTAAGAGCACTTGAATGAAAGGATGGGAGTGAAAATATCAGCCAGTAAAGTAGGCAGAGGGAAGATCAGGAGATTGAGACTGACAGCTTGCATCATGTGGTTTCACCTGTCAGACCAGTGTTGTCTGCTTTAGGTCAGAGAAAATGAAAGTTCTTCAGGGCTTGTTTAATAGTATCAATTAACACAAATTGCCAGTTTGTGACATATTAAAGGACAATACAGAAAGTATGAGACTCAGTATAGATATTCCTACCATTTCTTTATGTAGTAAGTTAGTATTGATCAAGCTTAACAGATGCATAACTTGACTGAATGCCTTCTCCAGGAAGGGGTCATTTGGCACAAGTAACCTGCACAAAGAAAATTCACGTTGAATTTCTTAAGATGTGCTGTAACTATAGGATGTACGTTTTGTGTGTAAGAAAGTCACATTTCATGCAGAGCTAGTCTCAGGCATCAACAGGTAACTTATGGAACCCAAGGGAACAATGCCAGCAACAGCTGATCTGTCAAGTCACAGGCAAGCATTCTTCATATATCAGGCTGGTTTTACTTACTAGTACATAACACACTCAAGGCTTGAAATTCATTTTTGGGAATAGGTACCCGTATCTGAAAGATTTATTGTGCATTAAAAATTTAGGTACACAACTAATATGCAGTGGATTGTCAGTTTTCTTGTACAGAGTTGCAGGCATAATCCAGAATTGGTTTGAGACACTCGGTATTTGCTTTCCATGTTCAAAGTGTCAACCCAAGTTATGAAGCTAAGTTAAAAAGTCATCATTGCATGTGATAACACTGCATAGTTTTGCACATCATACTTACTTAGATTTACAGAATAGCATATCCAACATCCCAGAAAGTTGTAAGATTACAGCCAAATTCAAGTTGATGTGACAGGTGACTGGTAGCTTTACATCCCTCTTGAAAGGTAATGTTCCTTACTCATGTACATGTAATAATAGAAACACAGAGTATAAGTAGCAATAATAACGATGGTAAAGTTTCCACTGGAAGTTCAAGTAGCATATCTTTGCCTCTTAGGAGGATACTCAAAATAGACAAATGTAACAGGAGGGTCTGCATGCCTTTTTCCGTTAAGCGTTATGAGCCATTTTAATTCACCGTTAATCGTTACCGACCTGCTCTAATTCACCGTTAAACGTTATCTGTATATTCTTCGTGAAGCGTTATTGGTCGTTTTAATTCAACGTTACTCGATATTTGTTATCCCGAATTCACCGTTAAGCGTTACCAAGAAATTCTTCGTAACTCGTTATTCACACGAATTCAAATACCAGATAGAACCCCTGAAAATACAGGAAATGGCGTTTCAAAGGGTCCACAGATTTCAAAATTTCTCCGAGCCTCCCTACCTTCGGCTCTGGACAGGGTAAAAAATGTTGCGGAAGCGTCGCCCTCACTCATTTATCACTCATACAGATTTCAGTGTCAAACTTTGCTTATTTTCGGGCAAAAAGTAACGTTACTCCTAGAATGCAGAAAATGGGGTTTCTCTGGTCCTCCCTTGCAACGGCTTGCGCTTTGGCGCTCACGACGACATGGCGAAAATATGTTTGGGGCGTGGGTTTTTGCACAAAAACGTTTTCTCTCTAATAGTGTGATTTAATTTAGCTTCGTCTTACAGCAAAATCTGTTCTTCAAAATGCAGTAAATGGCGTTTCAGGCGGTCCAGATTTTTAAATTTTCCCCGACTTATATTGCAACGTCTCGTGCTTTCCGAGCTCGAAATGGTAAACTATGTCGGGGGTTCTGGGGGTGGAGGCCAAAGCTATAACCATGTGTAATTAGATGAAAATGTCAAAATCAACCTAGCTTAGTCGGTCGGCAAAATTTGCCGAAAAATGCAGGAAATAGCATTTAATAGGGTATTGATTCTAAAATTTTCCCGGGGGAGCATACCCCCGGACCCCCTGGAATGCGTCGCGCCTTCGGCGCTCCATGATGATGTGCCGAAACAATAGTTCAATCCCCCCATAAGACATTTGCTGCCGCCGTCTTTGTGGCGGGCCGGGAACTCTGCCTCCGTCAATTTACAGATGTCATGGACATTGTCCCTGTCATTCCTCCGGGTTCTGGGCACCTTTTGCTTCTCACAATGTCATTTATAGTCGGATATTTTGACCAATTGATGTAACTACTCTAGCGTTGTATGGATAGGAATGCACGTCAATGTTACTTTAGTGTTATGCTTTGTAACTCCTTCTGAATTTACCGTTAAGCGTTACCGGGCCTCCTGAATTTACCGTTAAGCGTTACCGGGCCTCCTGAATTCACCGTTAAGCGTTACCAAGACCCCCCCATGCAGACCCTCTAACAGGGGTCTGCCTAAACACCACAAAGGACCACAAACGACCACAAACGACTCTAATATTGTATATGGATATTATGGAACAACGGCCTTGTGTACGATCTGGAGACATTGTTTATACATTTATGAATTTAAAAAAATGCAGCAAGTCCTACGTGTTCACCAGTTATTTCGAGTTAGTACGGTTTTAAGATTAAAGCAATTCTTGGCCACCATTGCATTTGAGGCTGAAAAACACTTAGTATATGTGTTTTATAAGTTGACAAAGATAGAATTGTGCCATGCTATAATCTATGACCCAACTGCTTCCATAGTTTTATGGAGCCGAGGAAGGTATTGAAAACTTCCTAGCAGGCTCCTAGCACGGGCGATCCAACATGGCGGCCATGAATTGCTTCGATCTTGAAACCAGCGGACTAACTCTAAATAACTCGTGAATACGACGGAGTTGTTGCGTTTGTTTAATTCATAAATGTATAAACAATGTCCCCAGTGTGTCACACAAGGTCGTTGCCCCATATACACTACTTATTATAGTCATTTGTGGTTGTTTGTGGTCGTTTGTTGTGTTTAGGCAGACTGATGTAACAGTGGGGTTCAAGCGCTACATTCTGTCCAGTCAATCTGGTCTAGCGGCTATGGTGTTGCATCATCTGTGGTAGCTGGTGGGCCCAGGTTCGAATCTCGGGCCCAGGGGACTTTTGTATGTCACCTCTTGTGCTTCACTTAACTAGATGTGTATGTCTTCAGTTAACGTATATAAGAACGTACTTGCAAATCTAAGGGTACATGCATGTCAATAGGTCAGTTTGTCAAGAAGTCATAATTGGTACAGACATAATTTTAATATATCATTGACTCACAATCCAGCATAAGCCGTCTGAGCTAAATGCCTATTTCGCACGTAACGGCTGTGAATCATTTCTACCAAGGAGCTTTTATCAGGAGGAGAGAGCAAGAATTTTTTTCCATTCAGCTATGTTCGTAGCGGGCGACAAAATTTGATTAACACCCACGTGTCAAAAACCCGCATCTGCATACATTTCACCCACGCAAGCTTTTGTTTTCCCTTTGTTTTGTGGTCATTCATGGTGGGGCGGCCTGGGGATACAAACATTGTGTGTAGCGATCTGATTTTTGCGATTTTGTCGACGATGTTGAACAGAAGAGTAACTTCGGAATACATACAGCGGCGGCAATATTCTCTCTGAATGAGGGTAAAATTTCAAAGCCATACGGCGACCGGACAGCGCCGCCGCTCGGGTACGGGCTAAGCCTAAAGGCAAAATTGTCTGAGGCAAAGTCTACGAAAAAAACTGGTAATATTCCTACAATTAATGATGACTGTGAAAAACCTGACTCAATGATCACAGGAACCAAGTTTTTTTTAAGTATGCAACAGATATATTTCATAAATCGTTACAAATACAAAGTTCAAAATTATGCCTGGAGAACTCAAGACATTATATACGAAAACCCGATCGTAACGAAAACCATGAAAACTATGCTCTCCCGCCTTACCTTCACCTTATTCCAGGCCCGATGTATCCTCTAAAAACACGGGTGGTTCGACAAAAATGAGCAAGGTTCGACCAACAGTGAACACGCCATTTTACCGAGCACATCATCAACAGTTACGAAAAAATATCAGCTAAATGAAGAAAAACGTCATATTTTTTTAGTAGCCATCTGAAAATACATGTGAAAATTCATAATTCTATCGCAAGAAAACAGACCTCGATCCGCGAAAATAGGCCTAAACTGGCCCATGTTTGTTGTACGGCGAAGAGAAACATATCAAACTGTCCGCCATTGTGCGCTCTACCGCAAGATGACGTAGTCACATGCCTGCCGAGTTTTCCAAATAAGGGAATCGTCGGAAACCTGACCCACTTCGCCTCTTGCCGATCGGGCTTCGGGCTGGCTCGAGGGCTATGACGTAATGGCGTGGCTCATTAGCATAGAAACCGGCGCTACGAACATCAGATCAGACGGGCGCCGCGCAGGGCAGTAAACAAAGCCGGCGCTGCGGGATTTAACGGGCCAAACAAAGCCGCACAGCGGGCGGGTAACTTCATACTCTCTCCTCTTGATAAAAGCTCCTTGTTTCTACCAGTCGTTGCGTAATATTTGACATTTTCAATTACTCAGTATGCTGTGTAATTGTCTGGAATAACCTGACCACAGAATCAGTCCTGTAAGTCTATTTTGCTTCCAACTTTTTGCATTGTAAACAGGTCAACCCTGATAATATCTGGCTTTTTTTAATGACCTGAGACTATTAATGTCATGTACATGTTACCAAGTAGGAAATTAAAACAGCATGAAGAGTTGAATGGAAACATCAGCTGTTACTTGTATTGTACCTAACTCATTGCTGACACCTGTGCGCATGTAATGTATTAGGCCCTTATGATGAGAAACACTTCAAAGTCTATGGGTCCTATAGTATGAAATTTCTGAATGATGAGAATATTGCTTTTACTTCATCATAAAATAGCCTGCAGATCACTGGGTACCTGTTGACAGCTTGTGAGGCAGTTTTATAATATAACGTCATATTGTATTACCATATAGATGCACACTTTCCTCTTGGGGGTACTGCATTGCTAATATCCATTTGAAGAGCCCAAAGAACAGTATGCATTGATATTAGCTTGGAGTCCAGTTTTATTTGCTTTGGTCTGCTTCCATCGGTCGCTACCCCACCAACATTTAGGCACTCTGATGGAAGAAAACAATAATCGACTCCAGTCTACTTTTGATCATGTAGGCCCAGTCTAGGCAAATGTAGCTGCAAAATTGCCTCCATTGATAAAAACATAAACTTTGATAAAGCTTATATGTTGTGAATATCTAAGACTTCCATAGTAAATAGTAAACAACCTGATCAATAGTAAGTAAACAACGTGATCAATAGTGCGGGAAAGGTCGTGTTAAGGTCCTGAGTGAATCATTACCTGTATTTTTCCTCACATTTTTCTGTTCTGCAACAGTAACTATTGAAATGGAATAATTCTTGCTTTGTGTGAATGTCTTAAATTCTTAAGTTTTTATTGACATAACGAATGAATGAACTTATTGCTCCATAATCATATACGGCAACAATGAACTGTAGAATTTGGGCATCAAAGTTCAGAATTCAAAAGTCTTCATTCAGATTGACATCTGTTATCTATCATGGCATGAAAACTGATATTTAAGCATGCTTAAACCTAACATAAAGGATACTTATATGCACTCATAAGTATCTTTCACGTCAGGTTTAAGCGGCCTGCTTAAATATCAGTTTTCATGCCGTTTATCTTACGTGTGCACCACTTTCTCACATGCTATATATTGTATATATTTGCCATATTCTTGCATATGTTTCAGACTACCCTGTTCACTAGGCATATTAACCTTCTTGAGGGAATTGGCCAGCAATTATAACTTCCACCCACCCACTCACAGACAGGCTTGAACCTACTTACACTGTGAGAACATGGAACTGCCCACGCTACTTTAGTAATAGTAGCCGTTCCTCTTGTTATCCTTCTAATCAAGAGTAGGTGAGGATGGGCATAACTGGTGGGGATTGAACAAACTTAAAGACCAAAATTTGTAATTTTTTCAAAGACAGGTCCTGGAGTGTATCATCAAATTGTTAGTTTTTAAATTATGTTATGAATTCCTTTCATTGAAAAATGTATTCAATTATGTAACAATTTGAAAAATTTGTATTTCCCCAGAAGTATATATAATAATGGAATATGTTATCACCAAGCACAGTAGGGGCATCTTCTCTGGATCGTTTTAAAGAACACTTGCAGATAAATGTGCAAAAGTTAGGTATGACGGGTCATTCAGTGTAATATAACCAGCTGCTGCCGCGCTGCGTGCCTGCAAAGCGGGTGAGTTACGCCTAAGGGCGGTTATACTGGCTATATAGATACAGATACAGGTACAGATACAATTGTAAAGTTGTCAGTATAGATTTCAAAAATTGAAGTGATTTTTCTTATTCTAGGAAGAAAGCATTAGCAGAGGAGGAATGCAACAAATGTGGCCAAAGTTTGATGCCCTTTTATGTGCAATAGTCGAAGTGAGTTACATTACGTGAAATGCAACCCAATATTGCCTGACTTGTTCCCGATTTTCCTTACAAATGCGAAGACGGAGCAGAATGTTAAACCCATGGGAAGAAGTATCAGCTCTTCTACATGTACATACAAAAATGTATTTGATATATGAACTGAGTTCTATGTTGAGACCTATAGCTAGTTGTTCACTTGTCAGTCTTTCTTCAGATCCTTCTAGCTCACTCCTCTTTAAAAACGTAGTATCATACACTCGGCCAAAATTCCTCATAAGTGGCTTAAGTTGTCTACAAATCAAAGACAGTTGTAATAAAAACAAGGGAACAATTTGTTGGTGTTTGTGCAAATTAGACAAATGAAATGTACAGCTGCATTGAATTGCATGATAAATTGCACAATACATGATAGTCATACTGGGTAGCACTTACTGTTATATGATATCATGACTTTTAGATTTTTCTTCTCTTCCATCCCTAGACACAGACATATTTCAATACAGACATGACTAGGAATCATAATTCATTCTTCATATGAAAGCTGAGTTTTAAATAATACACAAAGTGGCCGACATTGGGTTTAAGTGCTAGTACCCGACTTCTTGTACGTACCTGTATTCCAGCATGACGTTTGAAAAGGATGATGTGCAACATCTCCTGACAGCTTCACACCTTACAGAAATTCATATCCCGGTTTGATTAATTTCTCACTGTAATACAGAAGGATGTCGGGTATAAAGTGACTGGGGCTGTAATCATAACTGGTGAATTCATGTTTTTTGGGGGGCCCTTCATGCAGGCAGTCTAGATCTGTTATAATCAAGGTGTTAAAACTGTTCTTGTTTCAGAAAATACACTGTCTATGGCTTATGATTGACTTGATGTTTGATTATCTCTAAAGATAATGTTTTCATGTTTGTCTAACTTTGGGGCCTGCCACTTAATGATGTATGTACTGTAGTGATGCTTGCATGCAACACTCGCTCATTGAAAATAAAATATTTATTGTGTAGGCAACATTAGGAACCATTCTCTGTAGATTGTAGCCGAAGCTGACCTCTTCATAAAAATGGAGGTATTGTTTACTGTGTGTGTGTTTGCATTTCCAGTATTTGAAAATTGTAATTTGTGTGACAGAATTTGAATATTGTAATGTGTAAAAATCGTTTGCAGTACCGTATATACTCCCAGTGATTTGGCTGAAGATTGGTCAGTCCTAGCACGAGTTTGCAAGATTATTTGAATATTGTAGAGTGACAGTAGGAATTGGCAAGATAAGAAAAGTCAGATTGTACATGTCATCTTCCCGCTGTATACAATATACAGTTACCAGTCATATACTAGGAAGTTAAAGCTGATATTGGAAAAACTGATGTTCAATTCTTGAGTGATCTTGGTGTTTTTCCACCACATACCTTTTAACTTTGCCTAGACCTGTGATAAACCATCTCCCTGCTGACTGATGGTTTGGCTAAGATATTTTTGATGGACTTGCCCACTGCAGGCAGAAAGTTAATCTGAGGTGTGTAGCCTGGTCCAAGGCTGGAGGAACAGAGGTCAAAAAGCTGATTGCAATAGTGAAGCTGGGGGCCAGTTTGTGATGCAGGGCTTTCATCATTGGTGGCTTGATGGATGTGCAAGGACAGGGAAGTTTTATGGTAATCAGACTTGGGTTCCAAGGGCATGGCTGGTTTGTGTGCTGCATGCTGAAACAACCTGTTGGACTATAGCATTCGTATACAGCACTGTATAGATTTAACTACAAAATATACATTACATGTAACAAGGTGGCTCCCAAGAAATGAGAGAGGAAAATTTAAACCACCTGTTGGACTACAGCATTTGTATACATGCACTGTATAGATTTAACAACAAAAGTTATATTACATGTAACAAAGGTGGCTTCCAAACAATGAGTGGGGGAAAATTTAAACCTCAGTAGACAGCTCTGCATTCGACTTTTATCTTTTCCTACAATTGTTTGATGGTTAGTGTAAATGTTGACCTAACATATTGGTGGGATTGAAGATACCTAGTTCATCAAAGGTCTCAACTCATAGATATTCTTTCAAGTTTCTTGAAGTCCACAAGGGAATCCAAATATCTCTCAGCAAATGATGACGAGGATGCCGATAGCCTCAGTCCCTTAAGGTTTCATTCGGGAGAGGCCTCAGATGCTAGGGAGTATTGGAAATTATCAAACAAGCATCATTTGCGATGCAAGAGAATGACCAAAGGGCTCTTGGGTAATCACTTAGGCTGCTGGTGTACCAGATACATCTCAATCCATGCCTGCACACAGGAAGAGGGATGGTACAGGTTGTTGGAGTTGCCACGGCAATTTTCCAATGGAAGGACATATTGGAAAACCTTTCGTCAGGGGATTTCACTTTTTTAAGTGGACTGCTTTCATCAGTCAATGTAACTTTGATATCAAATGGAATTAGGCAGTGTTGAGTATGTACACGTATAGCCTTTTGATATTGATGATAATAGTGAATAACATTAAGTATCTTATGATAATTAATGGCACTTATAATTGGTGCATCTGATGAGACTCTAATAAGGGGGCAATCATTTTCGTATTGATCTATTTTTAAAATCTAATTCTTGAGGCTGTAGTGAGGCTACATCTGTTAACTGTAACTGGCCTCAGGATGCTGCTTATAGTTAGTAGTGACCAACCAAAAAAGTGCAGTACAGCATCAAGTAGTTTGCCTTGAGAAAAAAATGGTCTGTTTTTACTTTTGATTTCCATTCATGAGGCAAAACCTCAGTCCTTATGCCAAAGAGATAATGGCAGTAATTGTTTTGAAAACAAGTGTAGTGTGAGTCAGATAACCAGTTTCAAGTTGGTATTCTCATTCATGGGGGGGGGGGGGGCAGACATGCTTTCTTCTATTAAGATTCTTCAGGTGGATGGTTGATGAAATATTAAGAGCTCTCCACATAAGGTATAATGTCATATCATACTTTTGATTGTTCCAATTTGATAGGGCTGATTTTCTTGGTGAAAGAATGGTTTTGTTTTATAAAACAAAACTGAGCCCCAATCGTCATGTCTGTTGCACGTATTTGCTACTGTAAGCATACATGAAAGAACTTCAAACACCCACCAAGCTGTTCTCTTTTGTTCATTGCTACATTTTTAGTAAGCTGACATCTGATATTGATTTTCTTTTGTGTGTCAGATTTTTTGTGTAAATCCGCAAAAAGTTGACATGTAATAAGACTGAACCCAAATGCATATGAAGCACTTTTTCATTTTGCTTTAAGTGTACCTGCAATTGGTTCAGTCTTATTATGTTTAAAAAAAGTGATCAATGAAGTTGAGCTTTGCAGACTGACACAACTGTTGTCATGTGAAGTGCAGTTGTTATTGACCTTACCCCTACTCTACTAAGGGGTCGTGAGTTTGAACCCCAGCTGTTGCAGCTTGCCCAAGTTGCATGCTACTGAAAAGCCTTAAAGGGTCTTAATCCTTAGGGCGTGGTGTTAACTACACATGTAAGCCATTGCCTACCATTCAAAGTACTTACAGAAAACAGCTAGGGGAATTTCCCTGCTTTATTTCTTGGATGACAATTCCTGCGTGCGGGCTGATTTATGCTTGTCCACATGTCACCATATAGCATCCCTGTTCCACGAGGAACAATCAGAATTTTATGCTCGCCAGAGGATCTACTGTCAAGGATGTCTTGTCTTGTCTAAGCTAAGGGGACACATGTTCAGGGCTTGGGGCCACAGTGCCCTTCTTCCCTCTATAACAATCATGGCAATAAGAACATCATTGAAATGCAACGATTGTCTCCTACAGTCTTACTAGAGTTGAACATAAGTCAAACCAAGCCTGGGAAAGAATGGACTGGATGTTGAGTCTTGTGGTTTAGCAGTCTTTTTTTTGCTGGATTTTTGTTTGATTTGCCCTCATGCATTAGTTTTGGGGTCTCCAGAGGATGTCATCCATGAAATAAAGTCAGTGTGGCCCAACCTGTAAAATGCTGAATTTGAATAACATTGTGTCCAGTGGGATTAAAGTAGCTCAACAATTCGTTGAGCTAAAACTATTTTAACATTAACTCACAATTACTCTAAGATTTTTTTCCACCATCAGAAATGAATTTCCTTATTCAGCCTTCATAGCAGTAAAAAAGGGACTTTGAAACTGCAGAAAGTGTTGTTGTTTCAATGTACCCACCTGGGTTGACGTAGGCTGTGTAAGTGTGCTTGTAACATTTTTGCAGGAGTGATTGCCAGAATCCGCGGGAAGTCGGTGTGTGTGGTGCCTGTAATCAGTATCAACGCCCACTCAAACTTTGCAGGTCATTACGTTCAAGCCATGTGATGCCGGTTTCTTGCAATTTGAACTTTATCTACCAATCTACACTGATTTATGGGTAAGCCATGTGCCCAAGGTCGCTGACATCACTGCAGTGTGTCTTCAACAAGTCACGCAGTGCAGAATGCTGCTTTCCATGATTAATATTTCATTAGAACCATATCATCAGAAATTATATCAAAAGCTGCTAAAAGCATCTGATTATACTCATTCTTCATTGATGGCCTTCAGTGAAGCATTTTTCCACATTAGTGTCACATTTCGGTCACTGTATACAACATACGAAGTACACTTTTCATTGATGTCTTATTCTATGCTGTATAGTAGGGGTGGGTACCGGTACAGAAAATTCAGGTCCAGGTGGTCTGATTCAGGTCCAGAGGATCAGGTCCATGTCGGACCTAATTATCTGTGAAAACTTGTGAATGGGTGATACTCAAAACAATGGTCCATTTCGCTCTAAAGAGATCTGTTTTGCAAAGTATTCGACTCCCACTGGCATTTTAAACTCCTACAAGGCAAACTGCCTCTGTACTATTGATTGTAAAACTTGGTAGAAATGAACATAGACTCTACTTCGCTCTTGTCATTTTGCTCGACTGGTAAGCCCCAAAACGTGTGAATGTAAGATCATATATTTGAATGTTTATTTTCCAATAGGTCCAACATCCACCAAATTTTTTCAGGTCCATTTTTTTCAGACCGGTCCAATAAGAAAAACCCGTACTGTATAGTATAGACAATGATGCAGTGCAGATGCAAACATCTTGCTCCACAACAACCTCGCCAATCAAGATCTTGATAGATCTGACTGTAAGATTTGTTTTTCTGTGGTCAGAATAGGAATGAATGAATGAATGAATGTATGAATAAATTAATGGTTTATTTGATCATTCATGATGATTTGGTAACAAAGAATATTGTAATGTATTGTAATTACAGATGAATACTAAAAACAACTAATGGCTTTCGAGCCAGGTTATGGCATATCATTGAAATTACCTAGTCATCTTGACAATACTTAATATTCTAAAATCAAAATCAAAAATCAACGGTCTTAAAACAGAGGGATTTCACATTTTTTTGGGGAAGTTTACATTCTTACGATCAGAAGAAATTGGTCATTATTGATTCTGAAGAAGGCGAATAGTGATTTTTGAAAATTTAATCTGTGTTAACCTCTCTCTTGGAAGAAAGTTTAGCATTGTACTAGTAATAGGTTTAAAATGGATGTCTTCATGTATAGTACAATGTCATGTAATCTTTTGGAAAGAATATTTCTCGTCCTAGTTTCTAAAGAATGCTTTTTTTCCTGCATTATATATTAGATATATATCATGTATATTAACCATTCTGGACCATTGTCCTTGAGACTGGGTGGATTGGAACAACCTTCAGTCGGCCAATGAAAACGCGCGGTTTTTAGAAAACATCTCTCCATGCCCTGGTGACATCCTTTGATCTGCCTCATGTCATAAGTTACCATTAGGTTCCTTCTAAAATATTCATCCCAGCCCAATATCAATTCCCCCATGAGGAGGTGCTTCACTTAACTGGAACACTAGAATTATGGATTTCTGCAATTGTTCCTAATAAGGGGTACTTAAGTCCATTGATCACACTCCATGCCTTAAAGACCCAATCTCAGATTATAATCTGTAATAGGGCAATTATTTATCTACTTCAAGCTGTGTGTAATGAAAGTGTGATGCTCAGATGAGTAGGCGCCTTGTAAACGGGTATGGTAGTGAAGTATGTACCACCATAGCCCACGCAGTCATCTCCAAAAACCTGGTAGGCATCATCCAAAGTATACATGAACATAATAAATCTCTTTCTATACCCACATACGTTTCTGATGTTTTTGGATATGCCATAATATCAGACTGCCAAAAATGGTTTTCCAGTAGTGGTAGAATTATGCTTGCACATTGCGGTTTTGCTACTACATGTAGATGTATTTCGGATAAGTTGAGTACCACTTAACTGCTGTTATGTTCTGAAATACACTCCATGCAAATGCTGCTTTCCTGTCAATCTGGTAAAAATGGTTTAATGGTGTGACTTCAGGTATTCTACAGGTATTGTTCCTAAATTGATATTGATTTTTATCAACAAATTGATTACAATTGATTTGACAAACTGTCTATATTATTAGGCCAGTCTGATTTGCTGTAACACATTTTCAACACCTGTAAGGTAGAAAATGGAATAAAGGACAGCTACTGTATTTTGAATGGCTTTTTTGTATTACTCTACCTCTCTCCAAGACAAATGAGACACTTTTGTGTTGTAAGGACAAAGGATTTTCACATGAGGAAGCAGAAGATCAGCAGCTGTCTTAATATGAGCAGTATGATCAATGACTTCAGGTGTGCTTTGCAACAGTTTCATTTAAACTGCTGAGCCCTTAACACCAAGGGGTGGAGGGTATCTGGTATATCGACTGCAGTTTGCAAATGGATTTGTTTGCATTGATCACATATGTTTATGGGGCAAGGTCCTGCAAGATACAATGTAAGACATACTACTTGAACTTTTTGCTCTACCTGTAACTCTGTAAGTTATTACATCATTCACAAAGACTAGCATTACAGTAGGGACCAAGACTTAATTCCAGTTGAGATAGTGTTAGAAATGTATTGAATATGGCTCTTAAGCCAAGTGGCATCCACAGGTCCTCTGCAAAATCTATAAATGATTAAGCAGTGGTGTTGGTGCCACTTGCAATGGGATAAATGCAGAAACTGGTGCCTTCATACAAAATTTAGGCACAAACTGTGGTTGTAAGTCATTGTTTGAAAGATGAACGAAATTTACTATCTCTGGGTCTGTCTAATGTTTTAGAAAGTTGTTAGTATCAATGAAAAGTAAAGTGATTTATGCTGTTTTCATAAGTGACACGTGACAAGTAGCATCAGTCTCAAACATTAATGAATGCTTATAGATATCTGTGATTTATGGTATAGATTATGACAAAACAAACGGGTTCAATGGAAAATTGAATTTAGACATTGAAGTTGTCAACAGGATTCATATGTTGACCATGCACAAGAAGAAACAGTATTCATAGGAAAAAACTGTGTCAGCTCAAGGCTGAATCGTTGTTTTAACAAAAAAAAACAGGTAAAACCTATATTAAGTGTTTAGTTAACATGACACGGAAAGGAACTAGATTAAAATGTCAAGAAAATTGTGATAGGGTTAGTCTGCAATGAGAATTTTCTTTTATTCTTTTTAGATCTGTTATTGTTAAATATCTTTTTTGCCTAATCCAGTTTTACATCAATGACCTGGAGGTCAAGGGACCAGAGGGGAGGGAGGCATTTCAACTGTTTTGCTTCATTTTCATCTTCACTCAATTTCGATGCTATGATACATTGTAATCTATAGGAAAAAGCTGACTCAACAGGCCTAGGACATGTATGTTCTATATCTAAATACACAATCATGTAGTATGATCTATCTTCTTTGAAATGCCAAGTGTTTTCCTAGTCAGTATTCATCAGTCTTTTTTCCTGAGCTGTTTCTTTTGGTCAACTAGTTATTGATTTTTCATTCATGTACTGCCAGTGTTATCTATAGCCACCCTCTGGAACCCTGTTTATGTGCTTACCTAATTCCACACGGTAGATAGTGGCAGTAGATAGCCATGGGACCATTTATAACAATTTAACGCTTGACTTGAATATTTGGAGATAACAAAGGAAGCATTCTCTTCCACCACAGGGATAGAGGGCTATCTGGGGGGATGATAATGGTTTTTCAATTACATGTGTCAAGATGATGGCATTGGGCTTGTCGTGTTGATACTGTCACAAAAGGTGAAGTTTCCTAGCTTTAAGTTAAGTACTGCTGAGATGGAAACAGAGATGACTCCTAAGGAATTCAGATTGGAGTCTCTACTGTGACATATGTCAGGATTCTCAACCCCATAGAGTAAAGTAAGTTGCCCGTGCATCTGTAACAGATGATTAGGGGTGGCACCATCTCCATTTCTATAGCCCTTGGGCCACACATTTGTGCAAGCCACTACATGAGGGGGCTATAAATAGCTATTCTGCTGGTAGTGATGTGTGGTTAACTCCCATACTCTTCCTCATTAGTGCTGAGTGCTAAGCAGAGAAAGCAGCATGTATTATTTTTAGAGTCTATCGGCCAGGGATAGAACTCGCGAGCTACTGAATGAAAGGCGAACACTCTATCCATTCAGCCATTGCACCAGCTGCCATCATTCATCCCTATGGTACTATTATTAAGATATAGTTGTAGATGGAGAGATAGACAGTCGGTATCCCCGATGGATGTCATTGCCTATACAATAGCCAGGACTTCAGTACCATGGACAGAGCAGGAATGCACACTTCACATGTTGTAGGGCTCAAGATATTTTTGAGAAGGCCTCAATGACGTTAATCTAACCTAAGGTACAGAGCAGAATTATATGACAGTTACTATTTCATTTGACAGTTACATTTCAGACAGCCTTCCAGCGTCTTTCATCAGTGACACTGACAAAAGATGCTCAGAACATTTTAAACTAATTTTAGACCAAGGTATCTAATTACTGTTGCAAGGTGTTACATAAATCTATTATACATGATGTTTCCTTGTCAAGTGATAATTCTATTTCTATATATATCGTCTCTCAAAATATCTTTCTTTACAAAGAATGCAATTCTCACTTCCTGTTTACTCCATGAGCTAGGACAATATTCAGAGAAACGGCTGTCGAAAAATATCTTTGTAGCTCAGATAACATCTATGTTGTCGATCACTCTGTCTCTGATTGCACGCTTGAGGAATCAAAACCATCCATAAAAAGTCATATAATCCTGACACAGCGCTTCTGTTCCTCATTAGGGTCATTTAGACTAGCAATAGAAATTATTTTTTACAATCACATGGGATGTTGCCAATGCCACAAAACACCAACCATTGTATAGATTTGTGCTCCTGTGGTATGCTGTTCAAAAGGAAGTGTACATATATTCCCACCTTCAGCACCTTCAGAACATACTAGTAGAGAGCCATATTTGTCAAGTCATCAGTTTGCAGACATGCTATACTTACCTTCAGAGCACCTAATATACTGTAGATCATTTCACTTTCCCATGCAGGGACTGAATTTCACACTATAGGCGAAAGACATATTTTTTTTGTTATTTCAAAGTTTCCAATTCCGTAGCACAGTAGAATTTCAATATGCATATTTGTGATGCCATGTTTTTGCAGTAAGCGGTCACTGGAAAACTGCAAAACCATAACTTCAGAGATAATTTTGAGATTTGCTGTACCAGTCTGCTGTTGCTACATGAATGTATTCATAGCAGTAAAAATTTTATGGGACAATCTCACAAAGACACTCCTTTGCCCCTTACATGTAAGTGGGCCAGTCTGATGGCTGTTTGCAAGTATTTCTTCAAGTCCAGTAAGTTTTCTTCGTGCAGATGTCAGTTTGCCAGTCCGTAGAGACAGTCCTGATGGAGCACCAGGTGTCAACAGAAGGAGGTTAATCTGTGGGGTCTTATGAAACAGCGAGGTGAATTGCCCATCTTCAGGGGGAAATTGATCAAACTGTATGGTGACAGCCTTATTGCCAGCACCTGCATCAATCAGGTAGGACGTGCAAATAGATGCACAAATTGAGGTAGACCGGGTAATTGTGGCAAGCACAAATTTACCACTCGTTTAAAAAAAGTTTACTTCCAACAAAGATAAAAAGGCAAACCATGAACAAAGATAAAAAGGCAGACCATGAAGTGATAAAATAAAAATATTGGAAAATAAAATCTTCTCATGTCTAAATTTGAATTGTGCTAGTTTTTCATACAGAGTAGTCCAAAATCATACGTTTGTTATCATAGTTTTATAGGCAATATTGTATTTAAATGTGTTTTTAACTTCAAACCTGTTGGTTGAATAATCAATGTAGTTTTGTCTCTAGCATCATCCACCATAAGTTTTGGCCCCTCTTGTTGTTTGATCATGAAGTAAAAGATTCAAGCTATGAATTCAAAATCATTCTGATGACTGTTTGAAGTCTTGGCATTTGGAGCTATACTGATGCATAGTTATCCTAGTCTGCAGTCTAGCTTTCATGTGTATCCTTTGATATGTCGAAAAATATTCTGATTGCATATCATTGTGCTAGTTGCATTCTGGCCATGTTCCAAGGTGCACAGCAGGAAATGTACTGTGGTCACCAGGGGTTAATTTACTTTTGACTTTTGACCTTCCTCTTCTGCTGGTCACTTTGCAAGATGTTGTTATATGCATCGGGTCATGCTAAACGCTTTCACCCTCTGAAGTCATTTTCTCCCAGCAAAGGTGAGATTGATATCATAGGAAGGTCATTTGAAAGCTTTTGCTAGCTGGCCAAGTGAGTGGTTTGCATAGCAACGGACCTTTGACCTCGATGTATATGTAGGTCAAAGGTCCGTTGCTACATGATACATGTACTATAGAAAAGTATATGGATATTATGTTTGCCACAGAGTGTTAGCTAAGTGTCCAGGAAGGCAATATGTTTGCTCAGCTTGATCAAATGCATAGTACATGGTTGGAGAAAACTCATGTGCATTTGACTTCATGGCTTAGGACTAAATACTTCACCATATGTATCTGTGCATATCAGCAGGGACTAGGAGTACATTTTGTAGATAACACAGCAAGGATAGGCTCAGAGAGATTGGGATGTTTAGAAACTAATGAAGAAGATGTTTAATAGGATTGGTTGGTTTATTGGATGTGCCCAGAATTATAATCGGTAGTTATTTGCATTGTTAATCCCAAGCCACTGCTGATTGTCAGTTCTTGTGTGATTATCACCTGTATCTAACTCCCCTGGATATACTGTGTTAATGCCTGTAATCTTCTTTTTCTGGGATATTAAGCCAGAATTGGATTTTAGAGATAACAAAGCACTGTCAATCTGTCATACAGTA
Source organism: Branchiostoma floridae (assembly GCF_000003815.2). Lineage (NCBI taxonomy): Eukaryota > Metazoa > Chordata > Leptocardii > Amphioxiformes > Branchiostomatidae > Branchiostoma > Branchiostoma floridae. The sequence goes on along the minus strand of NC_049980.1, from coordinate 11,318,344 downwards.
TATTATGTACAGATCATTTATTAATAGTTTTTGTTAAAAAGATATGTGGGTAACAATGAAGCTTCACGATTATGTATCCTGAATATGGAGCAAAATGCGTGGGGCATTGTTAGTGTTTGTAAGTTTAACATTTTGCAAAATAGGACTGGATATTTTCAATTCAGGCTTTGATCATATTTTCATCCGAAATGTTTGGTTGGCTTTGCATTGACCTTAGCTTAAACAAATCTAAAATGTAACCGACTTAGTGGGGTTGAGCCTGCTTTATTGGCCATTTGTTTGGGCAAATTGAAAAAGTCTTCTGCTGCTGGCCGGTACAAGGGATCTTAATTTGAGGTAGATGTGACTGGAAAGCATTATTGACCCTAACTGTCTTTATACACTAGCCAATATACCTAATGTGAGTCAAAAATAATGCAGTGAAATTGATGTGATATCTCCACTGATAATGATAGTAGCACCATTTAAATAAGAATATAGAAATGCAAAAAAATTGACTTGCATGAAGCAACAGCTTTAAGTTGTACAACCTCTAATTTTGATAGATGATCTATTGCAGTTCAAGTATCATGATCACCTTGTGAAAAAAAGTGCATGATTACCATACTGGCTGCAATAACTAGCTTACTACTAATGTCCATCCTCATATCGGCTCAGCATTCCTGGCACTTTCCTTTCCTTTGAACATATACCAACTGAGGAATTATGTATATCGTACTACATCTCAAGGGCATGTTTAGCAAGTTGTGGATTGGTTAACTTGTAACACAATTTGCTAAAGGTGAATGGCTGCATGGACTGGAAAGAATTATAACTATCATAGGATATAGGAGAATTCTGAGAGACATCAAAATGTAAGCAAAGTTTACAAAGTACGTACTGGTCATGTCAAAGAATTGTCCTATATCCTATATTCTACCTACCTACCTACCTATATTCTAGCAACCTCATAAAATATAAGTATAAGTATAACTATCATAATAAGTTTATTCATGCATTCATATATATTTAGCCCTTCACTAACTACCTGTCTGTGATACCTAAGATGCCCCCTGCCCTAAGATGCCCCCTGCCCTAAGATGCCCCCTGCCCTAAGATGCCCGGATTTTTTGCTGATATTATTATGCATATGTACGCAGTGTTTGATGCCACTGACTATGATGATTAGAAAGGTAAATAAACCAAGTCCAAACAAACAGATTTTTTTTTCTATTAAATTTTTTTTTTACACATATTCACTTCCCTTTTGTTTGAAGACAGAATTTTCACAATAATGTTGGTAGCACCGAGTCACTGTGGTCACCTGTTCATAGGTATTGGTGGCTTGTGTCTATGAATAAACAACCAGTAAAAAACAGCCACACAACTGTCATACACATAAGAAATAAAGCTTCACAAAACACTACAAATATTGGTCTTCAAATGTTTGTTGAGTAGAAGACCGGCCACAGGAAAAAACAACATAAGCATCACCGCCGTTGTTTTCCCCAGGGAGCGTGGCCCCGCAGGTGGCAGACGAGCGAACGCCCAAAAGATTTGTTACTCTAACAAATGATTCGTAATGTCTATAAAAATGAAACTTCACAGAGTGATGTCGAATATGTTTCCCAATACGTACACAGATTTTTTTTGTCGTTTTTCGTAATGATTTTGTTAGTCGGGCCGCCGCATTCAGTGCATTTCGCCCATTTCCCATGAAAACACGACTTGGATTGTGAAAGATTTAGCCCTCCTCGCAGGAGACAAGAAGCACACACAATCACAATTCTACTGTCAAAAGCTAATATATCATAGAATTAGAATTTTTAATTATGTTTGTCTAAATTGGTCACCAGCTTCCAAAGAGAGCAAATTCCAAAATCGGGGCAAGTTAGGGCGCACTGTTTAACGCGGCTCAAAGTCGGAATTTATATTCACGATAACGTCCTTGGTGTTTGCCAATTGTAACGCGGAGGGTGAAGAGTTCATGAACAGTATGGATGCCACCTTATTCAAGTATGGTCTCTAGATGAGTGTGTTAAAAATTAATTGATCAAAACTTGACCACTCTTTGGCAACTAGTGATGGAGCGCCGTGAGTTCAAGCACGTAAAAAAGCGGGCATCTTAGGGCGGCCCCCGTTACATTTTTGTGAGTGCAAATTCTTATTGATAATAGTTATTGCCATGGTGTTTGTAGGCACAAAAAAAATCATAAATATATATGTTTTGGTGTCTTTTATCCTACCTTATGTTTCCAACAAACTACCTGGCCTAAAATGTGATCCCCTTGCCCACTCCAATGTTGGTCATATCTACGTAGTGAACACCTTCGCCCATCTCTCATGCATCCAACAATGGACATTGCCAGTATGTACATCTTGTCTTAAGCACCCTTGTTGGTAATGCTACAATACATACTTGGCAAAAGTCGAACATCGAACATATTGTAAGTCCTGTCTTGAGATGCCTTAAGAAGTCCGTACTCAATGAAGACAGGAGGATTGTAGAAGGAGATTATTTGTATTGAGTTTATGTCTCTTACAAGTTATGTTCATGAACAGCTGTGTCTAACCAGTGGCGCTATCCAAATCCTTCTCAGTGTTAAGATGTTTCAGGATGGGTAACTTCGGCCCACTCCAGAGTAATCTCAACACTGCAGACAGTTTATAGGGAATGCCAATTGGCAGGTAGTTGGTCAGGAATGTGTTATGGGGAATTGGCTTTGTGTAGTTCTAGAGCATTACTGTCAAGGTCATTTCAGATATGAATTTTCCAATAGTATGATTATATCCACCGCAGCAGGGCTGTCTTGAAGTTTTTGTCCTTCCCACTCAATGTTGGGGAGGGGGCTTGGAAGGCTTTAACCATGATAAATGGTAGGACCGTAGCAAATTAGAAAAAAAGGAAAATTCTGAAAAGCCATTGTTGTTGATTTTTTGGTGCTAAGTGTAAAATCTTATAACTTGGTGCTAATGTTTGTCATGCATGACAGAATCATATGGAGAGACGTCATAACATCACCTGATGGATGAACTGAACTGACTTACATGTAGAGTTAGAGCTAATTAGAGTATATTCTCATGTCATATAGTACAGAAGTTTTGGATGGACTGGGTGAAATTTTGTTTGGCCCTGCAACCAAATTTCTTGAGACTTCTAGAGACAGTCCTTACCCTTAGGCTATGTAGATTAACAATCACCATAAAGTGAAGATGGCAATGCTTAAGATCGAGTTAAAACCACTTTTGAACTAATAAAACGTCCTCATGACTTTTCTAATTGCATAATATCTGTTGATGCAAGTCTAGTCCACAACATTAGGATTGACATAGTGAAAATTTTGTAATTTGCTGATAAACTAATAAAAATTGTTTTCCCTTTCCCTGTCAGCATGTGACTATTACATGCCATACGGCAAAATTAGATTCCTGTCACATCAGGAGGAATGATCTAATTACAGTCTAAATCAAGCCTGACTCACAAACACTTGCCCCCAGGTGAATGGAGCATCAAGCTGAACATACAAGGTGGCTCCTCCAGCATTTTGGAAAGCAATTAAAACATGAACAACAGCCATATTTCAGAACCATAGACAGTTCTTATTGATACAACAGAAGCCAGTTAGCACAACGGATAATCGCACACTTCTGTTTATTACCCAGAATTCTAAAATCCCAAATTGGTCAGTCCAGCAGGATAACTTTGCATTATTGCAATATCCGGATAATTGCACGAAATATGACGACAAATGGAGTGTGCGTCTACTGTACCTGTCCAACGAGTGTCCATCATTCCAAGTTGATGTTTGGTTTCATGCAAGTGACCCTTTGACAAAGTGAAGATATTATTTGGTCTATATAGCTGGGTTTTTTGTCCTCACTAAATAACCTAAAGAGCTATCCTAAAGAATGATATAGAATTAGGGCTGTAAATGTATTTCTTTGTGTTTCTAGTGATCATTTGTAATGCCATACATGACCCATGCTGGATGCCAATATAACAGCAGTGTATCAGGTTGTTGCTTTGATTTATTTGTACATATATCTAAGCGTAGAGTACCGAGTCTGGTTCCGCTACTCCCAAACTCACAGAGGTAGTCACAGTCTGTAGGGGAAATAATTTGTTCTAACATTCCTTGTAATCTGTCAAAAATACTTCAGAGGCATTTTCCTTTCCCCATAGCCTATCCATTATCTTGGCTCCTTGAATGGCCCATGTGCACAAATGTTGTCAGAAGACTGGGAATAACTATTAATACCATTGACTATTTTTCCATTCCATCGCTCAACTGAGCAAACATTACCGCTGCGCTGAAGTGAGTTGCTGACGTACATGCGTAAAGTTTATCTTCCCCGCTGACGCACAAACTGACGCAAACAGCAAACCAAGAAGCTTGTGTGGTATCTTTTATGTCCACCCTCAAGTACTTGTTTAGCTCCGACCCTTGAGTGGGATCCTATATGAAAGGCTTTTTGCACGGTGTTATCAAGTATACCTGCTGCCAGATCAATTTGTTATAAGTGTTTTTGTATTGAGTTTACCCGTATATTCATTACAGTACATGTATGCCAATTACGTTAATGTGGCAAGTTGTACACGTTATGGTTAAGAGGCTGCAGTAATTGGCAGACAAAAAAAACATAATCCTACTCCTGAATATGATACATAAATTTCTTCTAGGCAGAGCCCAAGGGATGGAGCACAAATCCACTCAGCATACAGAAAAGTGTCGTTTGTC
>NC_049980.1:11300730-11313526 GCF_000003815.2 Branchiostoma floridae | reverse complement strand
TGGAGTCGTCAGCTTTGTAATCCCTAGCAGGCCTCAGTTTTCTGTCCTTGGGAAGGGCAGAATAAACCCATTTCATTGGTCATTCTACCCAGGTGAAAATGAGTGCATAGCTTTGGTTAAGAATGTTGTCTTTACATTGAATGTAAAGCCAGAGTTTTTATGTTAGAAGAGAGCCATGCCTAAATCTTGTTAAAGAACATGCCACACATCAAGAGTAGGCGTCCATCCTTGTATGAGTGAATAATAACCTAAACTGGTCTTATGCAGCTTATGTACCAGTACAAAACAAGTTTTTTCCCTGTTGAACCAGTTTGCCAGTGGTGTTTGGATACAAGGCCAAATAGATTTCTTTGTTGAAAATTGGACCTTTGGAGTATTGCCCATTTACAATTATCACAAAACATGAGGTCCAGGTTCAGGTTCAGCCTGGAATCTGATTTTCTGAACCTGAACTGTACCTGTACTTGAATTTTCCTGTACGTGTACTCACCCCTAATGTAAAGCAAACAAAGTGTTGTGACAGTCATAGAATCCTGCCTGTTTCTTACCCATACATTACCAGACCTTGTGTTTGTAGGCCATTTTCTTTTTTTTAAGTTTATTAATTTTAGAACCTACCGCCAGTAAGTAACGGAAAGCTACAGCAATTAGAAATGGTCTTCTAAGAAGAAGTAATTAAGTACAAGGTGAGATCCCTGAGATTTCACCTTGTTGAACATATATTTAGACAATGACTTGGCATTTGCATGACTGACCTTGATACAGTATTTCCTTGGCTTAGATGACATATGTTTTAGGTATTCATACTCTGAGTTTCCAAGAATGCATAGATAATCATTGTTTTCTTTGAAAAAACAAAGCATTACACTTTAATCCTTGTCAAATTTTACAGTGAAACTCTTCCCTTTTGAAGAAATCCCTCATACAGCTATGGTATGTGCAGCAGGTCTTTTACAAACAACTGCTCTTGCTGCCTTAATCATGTGCAAAGTTTCACCTGTGACTATTGTTGAAACATTCAGTCTTCCTGACATTTCTGTGGATGTATTGAAATCTACAACAACAGCATCAGGTAGTGTACAGGCTAGGAGGCCAAAGCAAATGGATTTTGGACAACATCTAATCTGCAGACTTCAGATTTTCTGCAAAAGAAGAAAAAACAAGATGGGCAGAAAAGCAATATGCCTTGATAGTAAATTTTCAAAAATTGAGATCATAAATATTATAACAGGAAATGTTAGGCATTTTACATGTATTACAGCCAAGTGATTTTTCCCTGTGTTCAAGAAGTGCAGAAAGTAACATTAACGTGGTACTTAACAAATTAGCAACCACACTCAAGGCTACCATCAGGGTTGGACAAGTTTTCTAAAATTCACTTGTCCTATCGGGTAAGCACATAAAAAATTTACTTGCCTGAACCAACTTTTCACTTGCCCAAAATTCAAATGACGGTCACTTTTATATGCATTGTCACTTCCAGCAATGGAATTCTTATTATTGCCTTTATTTTTCAATGTTGACCATTTTTAATGCCGTGACTGTAGAAGGTAACAAGTATAAAATCTCACTCAGTGGAAAAATCTTACTTGCCCGATCGGACAAGTGGGGTAGGTCATGCACTTGTCCGATTGACACTTTCACTTGCCCAGAACAATAGGGCTAGTGGACTTGTCCAACCCTGTACCATACTAGTGCCTCATCTATATACAACTACCAAACTAGTTTCACATCTACAACTACCCATGTACCCTCATGGCTGCCTCACTAGTGTTACTTCTGTTCAATCTACAAGAAGAGTGAAGGCTACCACACGGCATATTTTTTTCCAATTTCAGTATTTTCTTGTGATATTTATCATCACTGGAATGAAACAAATTCTTTCATTTAGGCAACAATCAATGCAGGCACTGATGTCATCAATAGCATTTACTTGCTGTGGCCTAAGCAACCTTTATGCAGCTCAATGCATGCACCTTTGCCCCAATACCCAAAGGTCCCTTATCTCCATACACAATGCTGGTGCCAAGCTGGCTGACATTTGATTGGCTTGCTATGACGGCCGTCTGTCTGGCAGAACTAAGCAAAGAACAACAGCTTGCTTGTTTGGTGTTCAACTCAACGCTGTACCAATTGCTGAGAACAGAACAGAAAATAGGCCTCAGTCTCAGCACTGTTAATTGAACACTACTATGAATAGGATGATCTGGTCATTTTTACAAAAGGTTGGGTACTTTTGGACAGGGCTATAGCTTAACAACTTTCTGTCCATGATTTGTATCAGCTATATATATTTCAACATTTGTAACCTTCAGTCATCGATTTATCTAGAGATGCTGATACTGGAGTAGTGATGAAAAAGGAATATTGATACCCCTTTTGATCAGAGCTGTATCACAAGACCATAGCATATTTTGGACAAAAGGTTCAAATATGAGAAGTTCTGCTACAGTGCCAAAGCCCAACCTTGACCGTCACCTACGCACGTACAAAACCATTCCATACAGCCAGAGGTTTGTGAGTTATTGCTGCGAAAACGCATACAAAACATGCGTAGTGAATATACAAACAAATTAAAAACTATGCCTTCATTTTTCATGGATGTAAAAATCAGTAGCTATCCATTGAACATCAGTGTAATGAAGGGCCGACAAATGCCTCATCACCTTGGCAGCATACAAGGTGAAGGTTGGGCCAAAGAGCTATCTTGCAGCTTAGCCTTTCTCGGTGTCAGCTTGCAGTTCAATCTACACAATTGCATGTAATAGATACCAAGGGCATGTTGTGATGAATTGGAAGGTCTAGTATGGTGCTCTAGTCACACATTTGTCACCAGTTTGCTCAATAAACCTACGGTATGAATGATGTAGGGCATCAGTAATGGTGAAATCAAAGTTATATATCAGGGATATTTTAGGTATCAGGCTCCTATGCCCACCTCCCTATAATGTTGAAGACTGCAGACTAATTTCAGCAAAACATGCATCTTCACAATATAGCTGTAACAGCTCTTTGAAAGAATCTAATTTTGATGTGGACCTGTTGCAATTCATGAAAAACAGGGTTTAGATTGAAATTACGGTAAAGACTGCAGACTAATTTTAGCAATACATGCATCTTCATGAAATAACTGTGACAACTCTTTGAAAGAATCTAATTTTGATGTCGTTCTGTTGCATTACTAGAAAAAACAGGGTTTAGATTGAAATTACATAACATCTTGCTGAACATACATGTAATCAGAATGTGCTAAATGGTTCCTACAGTCATTGTAAGAGCAACCTTTTGATGTTATATTCTATTCACAAAGTTTTACATTGTCATGCCCATCAAACAGTATACAAGGCACTAATTTTTTCAATGCTAGAGTTTAGCTCCTCCTTGGTGCTGAAACCATGGCTGCTTTACCAAATAAGTCATCCTATGGATGGACCAGCAAGAATCATTGGATACTGACAAATATGATGCAGATGCATGTGTAGCTTATTATTTGGCATAGCTTCTTCCACACCACAAGTGTGAAATGTTATAAAAACAGCATTATTTTGAACAGGTTACAACAGATTGGAACTTGCTAAACAACTATCAACAACAATTTTATAATAATAAATGAATGAAACCCTATTTGCCAAGTGTTTTAACATAGGTTGTAGGAATGTTAATCTTGTCAAAGCCAGATCATAATTAGATTATATAAGAGCTAAACTTGATACATTTTGCCGTAATGCTGGAGTGATCTTTTAATCTGTACCTAATCTCATATAGAATGTTCTCTTTCAGTGAAAACAATATGCCTCTTTTCTCATTGGGATCAAATTACAGATCTCTAACATGTTTATAGCTGTACTTCTTTATTTCTCTATACACCTAAGGATTTGTAATGAATGGTATGTCATTGATGGGGAAATCAAAGTCAGGGATTGATTGCAGATAAAGTGGTATTTAAGCACACATTAGGGGATCATAACTTTTATTTTGCTGTACCAAACACTTCATCTCCTGTATGATGTTAGTAGTGTTGCTTTACATCCTTCTTTTTGTTATTGTTATATCTGTGATAACAGCAAACTTGACACTGATATTGACATATGGCAGCCATGTTGTTTCCATGCATGAGCCAATAATATGTATATGACTATCAGCCAATGGAAGTACTTTTACAAACCAGATTCAGAACTCAGTGTCGAATTGCGATAGCTATAAAAGAAGCCAAGCAATTTTTGAGTGTCATGCCCCTGTTGCAAATGAGTTTTTGGTCATTCTTTGCCCTGCCACCATTACATTGGATTTGGAAACATTCTATCATCACCTTTATGTCTATCTGCTAATCAATGTATTGTCCAAAATATTTCATGGGTGATATCCGGGATAGACATCATAAATGTATTGTCATATATCTTGTCATATCATAATATCAATCTATGGTGTCTGGATGATGAATAACCATTTTAAAAAGTTATCAAAAGTAACTCCAAACACAATCTGTGAGCAAACACAATGTATTTACAGCATATTTTCTACTTTCCCATTGTACAGCGAATCACCAATGGCTTCCTGTTGTCGGACAAAGTTAGAACATCAGACTCAGAGGAGGACAGGCCCGCACAACCCTCTAAGACCCCCTCGTGGGAGCAGCAACCAAAAGTACAAGACACACCAGATCAGAAGGATGATTCTGGAAGAAAGGAAGAAGGGAATGAGCTGGAAGAAGATGGTATGTGGCCGAGATTTGTGATTTATAAGTGACCAATACATCATTTAAGGCTAGGCCCTTTTATTACTACAACTCAGAACAAAAGATACAAAGAGTAAAAATCCTTGCAGTACCAAGGTCACACACCAGGGGTCTCAAAACCAATGAGCCCCCTGGTTTTGAGGGGGGAATATTCAATATATTGAATTTATTGAATATTCAATATATGATATTCAATATAATTAAATATCATATTCCCAACACTTACCTACATATCAAATACCATCATTGTCCATCCAGACATTCTCAAGTTATGATATGGGAAACACAAAATTACAAACCAGATTCAAAACAATTCCTCCATTACTAATTGAGGTGACAATACAAGATAACATGAAAATTCAGAAAGGAGCAGTTTTGAGAAGCAATTAATGCAATCATGGCCTTTAAGAAATAACCTTACTTACAAATAAGTTAAATGTACATGTATGTCCAACTTCTACACCTGGGCTTGAAGTTGGGCTGAAGAAAATCCATATACATGTACAACTTTCAAAGGAACCAGACTCAAATGGCTCAAGTTTGTTCCAATTCAGACTCCTCTATTCTCTAGCTCCTCCTTGGTGCTGAAACCATGGCTGCTTTACCAAATAAGTCATCTCATGGATGGACCAGCAAGAATCATTAGACTTTGACAAAAATAATGCTTATGCAGCTTATTATTTGCAAAATTGCTTCCATGTATGGTAAGTTTTGTACAACAGAAAAAAAACAGCTTATTCTGGCAGTGCTTGTTCTGTATGATAAGATCAAATCAGACACCACAATATCCTTCACTCCACCTAACAAGGTACCAGGATCAAACAGGTTCTTCCAGAGTCAGGGGGCAAGCACATCACTGCAGGGCCAGCCATACCCCCTTATCAGTGGTACAAGCTGCGGCAGTATACTCTGCTCAAGGGGCTGAGAACTTGTATGGGAAGCTTAACTCTTTGGAGATAAGTGCAAGAAGCAGCGCTGGTTGTTAGATCATATGCATGCAGGGATGCAGTCAATCAATGTGTCACTTTTGATGAATGTAACAATTTACACTGCACAGAAAGGGAGTTTGTTGACAGCCCTTTGGTACTGCATAAAGCACCTCATCTCATGATAGGTTATGAGTATAGCATACAAATCTAACCATAATATTGTATGCAACAACAACAACAACAAAATGATGTAACAAAACAAACATTCATTGACGTAACAAAACAAACGTTCATCGATGTAACAAAACAAATCTAAAAATTTGATGGTTTTGTAAGAAAGGATCTACATTGGAATGTGGCAATATGTTACCATACCTGGGCAGCTGTTCAGTACTATTTCTGTGATCCTTTGCTAGGAAAGACTAGAGTAGCCTTGAAACCATCTTTTTCTTTTTTAAATTGGTGTCAAGGTTAATTTTGAGCCCCCTGGTGGCTGATCTGAGTATGTGGACATGCTGTGGTCTTCGATTTTTTAGTCTCAGCTTATCATTTGAGAATGATTTATGTAGGCTTGGGCTCCATGACAGCAGCTTGTTCATTTCTGTTTTCTTCAACTAAATGGCTGATTCTTTGTGGAGTCACTTCTTGTCATGTCTTGTTCATGTCTTAGCATCGTCATGCCTATGGAAATACTTGAGTGAAGGGTAGAACATCAAACCAGTGGTAGAGGGTCAGGCAAATTGCTCTGCTCTTTTTCTTTTCAGGCAAATGGATCACCCAACCCACTAAGGAAGACAGAAAACTGCAGAAGGAGAGGCGCCGACAGCAGACCAATAACCGAGACCTTGGTTCCCCCAGACAACTGCACACTCGGTGGAGAGACTCCAGCTTTGATAGGGAAGCAAGCGGAAAAGTCAGAGGTAATGAGAACTATTGGATGCTTGCCAATGACTACAACTAGCAGGGGTGTAGACATACAATGTGCTGATCCTTTTATTCTTGCCATGAGGCATGGAGATCCCCTGATGTCTCCCTTTGTAGGAAGAAGGTTTGAATCTTAAAGGTATGATCATATTAGGAAATTAGCATACATGAAAAACAACTGGCATTGATCCTACCTTATAGTAGGGCCTCCTTCGGTCAACATCCGTGACAAGAGCATTGCCATCTATATGTACATGTATACTCATTGCCCTGGAATTATCATTTCACCCTTTGCACCAATACTGGACTAGTGCATCCATATCCAATGTAAAACCCAGATCATTTATTGAGCAAAACATTGTTTGAAAATTTTGAGGTCCCCTTTTGTTTAAAGTAAAATTCAAAGCCTCATTGAAAATTAGACATCCAGAAAATGAGATATTGAACACAAAATTACTAAAGCAACAGATACGTTTTGTTGAGGTCTTGAATAAGAATCATGAGGACTGTTGTTGCAGTAAGTAACCCCCAAGATGATATGTGGTGCTTGTATGTAGTAGAGATTTTATCTGGATTTGTGATATTTTTATATCCCTTTTTTGCTAGATTGCCTTTTTTTTAGAAACACTGCATGGGATTTATAGCTAGTTTTAGAAAGTGTGTCAACACATTTAGACCAGAGTGCTGGTTAACAATTTTGTGTAATATGAGAACAGGTCCACCTGTGCTGACTCCAAAATATTTACACACGTAGTCAGATTTGTCACCAGCCTTCCATTGCAATACGGTAGCCTTCCGGTGAAAAAGTGGTGTTAATTGTAGTGTTTCCATTCAAACGTAGTATCAGACCAGAACAGCAGGTTTTTCTAAGCCCAGGGGAATAGTTGGTAGCCCCAGAGTTAATGCATGCTGGCCAATTGATTTATTTTAGCTAAAGGCTTTCTTCCTGTGTGTAGGTTGCTCTCATGAAGGATGTGTTGCACTGCCATTGTTAGGCCTTGATTGATGTTGGCAGTGTATTCTTACAACCAGGAAACCAAAATGAGTCAATAAAAAACCTGGCTTTAGTCCATCTGTACCGAGAATTAGCAGCAGTAGCACATAGCAACTCTATAGACTTGAAAACTACAAAAAAAAAAATCCAAGTGTACCCCTGAAGTCAACATTAACTTCGTGATTCAACCATCGAGTATTACTTGTAAGACTTTTCTTTTTGTTTTGATGCAATTTGAATCAAACCAAAAGAAAGTTCAAGCCACCACTCATATTGTAGCAGTAAAACGTCACTGCAACACAAAATGGCCTGTGTGTATCGTTAAACTGGTATTAACCGGTTTCTTATTCAGCCACGCTCTTTGTAGTGATTTGCATGTGGGAATAAAGGTAGTGACTTGATAGTCCATTTGGTCGGCATTGATTTGGCCGTAATGGACTATCAGGGAGCATTCCGACACACACAGATCATACGACACCCACACACTGGCTCAGATGGCAAACCAGCAGAAATCCAGGGCAGGTCCCACTTGTCAAGGCATTTTATTTGTGATATGGTGACATTTACAACCCTTTCAACTGCAATGGGCTGTGATGGGTGGAGGCTACACATACTCTCCCGAGCCTACTCCATGTGCTCTCATCTTCTTTCACCAAGTTAGCTTGCCAGCCCCCAGTGCTTACTTTTGTAAGAGTGCAAAGACATGCCTCATCTTTACTCTACATTTCAGAAACGGGAACAGAATACAAATGACCTGCATAATCACAAGAAGGCTACCACATCTGAGACAAAACATTTTCTGTTACCAATGTAGACCCACTTAATATGTTTTCTGTTACCAATGTAGACCCACTTCAAATACAATGTAGTCCTGATCTTTTACAAATACATTAGTTAGGAGCTTGACCCTCACCATTTCTTGGCATACAATATCAGCTGCTCCTCTCTTATTGACTTTGTTGTGAATCACTTAGAGATGATATAGGTTCATGTTAAGTAGGCTGACACTCATCAAATTACAAGACTGACCTAGGGAATCTGATGTTACACAATAATGAGATCAGACCAGACAGTGTAAAGCTTGTTGTGTAATATAGAGCGAGTAAGACTCAATCCCTGTTTTTTCAGTCCAAACTGGCAATATAAGAGTAGTTTTAGAGCTTTTCCTCTATGTAATTAATGAAGTGGCAAAATTATTAAGTACACTGTAAGCATGCAGCTTTGTACAAGCAGTCTTAGCCTAACCATAAAGTACATTTAATATTCATTTAGATCATGCAGATTGTATACTTTGCTGTACAGTAACTGTTCAAATGTCCATTGAAGTGCATCAAAACAAGCTCATGCAATGTATGTATGCAGTACACTTACACATGTACATGTACATTGTGTAAATGTACCCTATGACTGAGAAGAAGTCAGGTGATAACAGATAAAGCCACTTTGCACTAATGTTGCACAAAGCTCTTACCCTGCCTGACATGCAGCATCTCATACACAATGTATAAGGCACATGCCCCTTGCTGCACAATCCTCAAGGTCCATATTCCGTAGGTTGAACATGTACATCTTTAATGGGTCTTATCAAAATCACTTCTGGGAATTTCCCATCCATCCACAAAACGTAGATGCTCGCATGTTTTTTCTCTGCCGCAGTCATTTTCGCCCATTTGTGTATGGAAGGGTGGCAACCAAGGACAAGGGCACGTGAGAGGGTTCCGATTTTACATCCATGCAAACACCTCCGAGCTCTGCTTGGCAAGCCTGCCACACCGCTAATGCCTCTAATTGCACCGCCAGATGCTCGAGGGCTGTGGTGATTTGGCACTAACAACCACTTCTTAATGCACCGTGCACTTCCTAGGCTGCACTCCCCTTGTTCTTGAATGATCAGCCGGGGCATGGCAGTGGTTAAGGATGACGAATTAGTACCCATGACTCTCAGCAGTTGCAGATTTTAACTTGTTGCTCGATGAGTCTTCGGTTAAGATGCAATGCCTAGAGTTCCGGTGCATATTGATCATTTAGTTTCTCTTCTTTGCATGAACAGCAGATTTTACTTAGAGATACAACACATGTAGCATCATCCACATCCACTTACTGTTCATTAAGTGTCCTCATTTAAGTCATTGCATAATCACAGTTTAGGATTGGGAGCAATAGAAGAGATTCTTTTTTTTTTGTCAACTCAAAAATCAAACAAGATGGTTTTGAAAAGAGAATGAAAGGAAACAAAGTGATATGATGAAATAGAAAATATCATGTTAAGATTCGGCTTAAGATAAACGGTTATTGACCCGCCCCAAGGTGAATATGGTGTTACATGTATAAGGCTGGGTCATTTGCTATAGCAATCAAATAAAACCACTGGATTATTATCATATATGCAAACTAACCCATATGAGACATACAAATTCCTTTGATACTGCTTGGAAATTCATTTGCCAAATTTCTGAGAAAATGGATTTTAGTTTGGACCCATGCAGGGACATTATGGATTATGGAAGAATATGCTAATTAGATAATATAATCCATCATGCAGCATGCACATGGAAATCAACAAGAACCAAGCAGTTTCAGCTCAAGTCTGTCAGTGTTAGTGGGCTATCTCCAACAGTCACACTTACTAAAACTGCTGCATGCTATTCATGTTTGTATGAGTGTCCAAATTGCTCAGAGGGAAGACCAACATGTCCTAGTTACCAAAGCACTTTGTAACAAGGCTTCCATTTGCTGGTGTCCTATTTACGTTATCAATTGGGGCTAAAAGCCCAGCAGTTTGTGTTCCCAGCCAAATGCTCAAATGTGGGCCTCCATTGTGCAGACTAATTATTGCAGTTGAGAAGCGTGATTTTGGGTAAGTGGACGAGGGCTTTCCACTGCCACAAGGGCACTTTGGGATATGAAATTTCCATCTCCGTGCAGTGATGAATAGAACATGACAAGTAATCTAGCGTACAACTTGACCTGACAGGCAAGATTTGCACACGGGACTTCAAGAAGGCAATCAGCTGTCACTGTCAAATCTTTATGACCCAAGGCATCATCACCCTCTATGATTGGATGCTGGATCGTTCCCTGCTCTGTAGCTGTCAAGCTGTCTCGGAACTCAGCTACATTTAAAGGGACTGCCTAACTGTTTAAGAGTAAAATTCCTTTCTTTTGGTATCTTAATCATTCATAGCACAGCAAAAGCATGTCTTATATTTGTTGTACAGACTTCCTGGGCAGCTTGGTTGAAGATACCAAGCTGTGTATGAAACATAGTATTACTGTTACAGTAGTTACCTTATTAAGGTTTTCTGTATTTTGGGAGGTAAGGAGAAAGTTATCGTTAGTTTATGATGTTGATAATAAAATATTACTTGATGATATTTTTGCCTTCAAAGTGATCAGCAACATGCCATATAACAGCCATCAATGCCATGTCAGGTTTTAAATTACATTTTGCTCGTCTCTTGTACTCATGACAGACGGCCATTTCTGGATAAATTACATCAAGTTGCTGGGATTTGCCTTTCTATTAGCAACATTTCACCTAAATAAAAATGGAGGTTCTGGGGCATGGAATATTTTTTCTGTTTATTACATGTATTTTGGTCATTTTTACATGCTGGTATGTAGCATGATGTTGGACAATTGATTTTAGGCAGCATAATTTTGGATGAAAGAGAGTTACTTGGCCTGTCTACAGACCTTGGGAAAGTTATCTTGTTTTTGCTTAGAATCTAATCTAATGTATAGGTATGATGACCATGAGAGTTGACTTAATGCATCTTCCTAATACAAATGCATACTAGTTTCATGGCATTAAGTCTAAGTGTGATATCATGTCTTCAAGCAGACATGGTTTTCCATTAAATCATTTTGCTCTTTATCCTACAGGAAAACGGGAGGGTCAGGACAGAGATGACTGGGGCTGGGAAGTCAAGTCTAATGCGAGTGCTCCAGCTGTCTTTGCATCTCCAGCGAAACCACGAGATGCCATCCGCACTCCGACAAGAGAGGACAAACCAAGGGCTACAACCATCAACCACATAAGCATAGCACCCTGGGCGCAGAAGACACCCGTCTCTGTGACAGGAAGCACCACCACGACCACAAGTACACAGTTAGGGGTCTGGGCATCCCCACCTCACAGGCAACATGCCTCAGCACAAAGTGCACCAACAAATGCTGCAAAACCATGTGGAAAGGATAGGAAAACATATGAAAATAAAGGTAAGTTTTAGCAAGGAGGTTGAACTAAGCTATTTTACTGGAAAATTTAGAGGGTGATTTTCATTTTTCTGTTAGCTATCTCTTAAGAGTATTGAGGGCATTCTTTCAGGTGTTGTTATATATGACAAGTGGGACGTTAAATTTCTTCCTCCCTGCATGTACTTTCATCCTTTAATTTGTTTTATGTTATCATTTTTAAAGATTGTGCAAAATAAATAAAATAAAATAAAATAAAATAAAATGTCATTACAGTAAACTGTAACAGTGTAGCATTTATGCTTTTAATTGACTATTTTCTTTTTGAACTGTCTTCCCTCTAGCAACAGGCACTGATGACCTTGACAGTGGCATCGACTTCTCTGTCATGACCTTTCGAGACGAAGACCTCAGTGGCACAGAGGTTCAAGTAAAGGCTCCAACCGACCAGAAGAAAAAGAAAGAAAATTCCTCAACCCAAGCAGATCTCCAAAGCAAAAACACACGTTGTCAAATAACCCTCAACAGCCCTACCAAAAAGGACACACGGGTAAATGATGCAGATGATAGAAATCTACAGAAACCAGCCCGGATGAATCTGTCGATACATGGTTTTAGTAGTGATATTAGCGATAGTGAGAGTGCAAATAGCCATAGCCCAGTGATAGAAAAACAGGATGTAGAAGGTAGTGAGAAAAAGGAAGCTGAGTGTGTGAAAAGTGGGGAGTGTAGTCAAGGAGAAGAAATAGAAGTAGAGAGCACCGGAAAACTAAGTGCCTATTCAGATCCTGTATCAGGGAGCTGTTGGAGGAAGAACCGAAGGCCATTTCGAACTAACCACGAGAAGGTCCAAGCTTGGCGAAACAGAAGCCGCAGGTACCTTGCTGTCCAGCCTCCGAGGGAAAATGGCTACCACCACGACGGAGACGCCGTCTCCACCGAGAGTGACAGTTCGCAGCGCAGCAGGAAGTCCAACCGGAGCGTGCACAGCAATGCCAGCAGTAACGGGGACCGCAG
>NC_049980.1:11297786-11300574 GCF_000003815.2 Branchiostoma floridae | reverse complement strand
TGACTGGCAGCGGATGGAGTACGGATGGCTGACTACCACAGCGGGGCAGAGGGGAGGGGTGGCTGGTGGAGAACGGGAGGAACTGCACAGGATCACATATGCCTCTGCTCAAGCAACTCAGGGGACACAGGTATGCAGAATAAGTCTTACGTATACACTATCATAATCCCTTCCCTATATATCCTTACCTGAGTTAAAGTACTAGAAAGTTTTTAAGTTCTAGATGTACATAGAGGCTTTTTACATGTTACTAGAGGTAGCCAATGATTATAACAATCAGCCATATGAATGCAAAATATCAATTTGAAATGTATATAATTTTTTTACTGCTGTTCAAGGAATTTGGATATTCTTGACACCATACCTTCTTAGCTTGTGTGTGTTTCTGTGATGCACAATATGCACAATCATTAATGCATTGCAGCTATGTACCTCCTTGAATAATGGCGGTATTATTTTTGGAGAGTGTGTGTGTGTGTGTTTGACTGCATTGTATTTTTTCTGGATATTTAGCTAATTTGTCAGCATAACTTCGACCACAGCAAGTAAATTTTATGGGTGACAATTTCCTCTGCAGACTGCAAATTCGATGAGAGGGAAAAAAAATATTGGAAAAAATAGCAAGATATCTTGATTTTCAAAACAGACACCATAAAATTTGTAACAGCAATCAAAGCCGCAAAACATGCTATCACATTCAACAAGTCTTTTATTTAATCTGTATTCGAGAGTTGCTTCAGTGACACCAGTGTAGTATCATTAAATACTGAGTTGACAACTACAGTTATGGCTACCAAAGTGGTGCCACTTTTACTAACAAACAAGTTTCACATTTACAACTACACTTACAATTGGAAAAAGTTTGGCTATTGCTGCAGTCTCTGTTAAAGCAGGCATTATATGGGAAAATTTATATTGCCAACTGACCATTGACTTCTTCTTGACTACAGGTGCCAAATCACAATGAGTGGAAAGATATCCAACTTGACCATGCTCTTCTTGAAGACTGGCGTAAGCGCCTTGAGAAACAAAAAGATGGCAGGAAGTCAGAAGCTTCAGAGACGGAATCTCAGACGACAGAGAAAACCATCATAGAGAATGGTGACCAGCAGTCAAGTGAACATGACTCGAGTACAGAGAAAGTGCTAACCAGTAGCACCGAGTCACAAACCAGCAGTGATGAGTTCCAAGCTCAAACGGAGTCTAGGCCAACAAAAAACCGTTCCACAGAATGCCAAACCAGTGAGACGGGTTCTAAAGAGTATGAAACTCACTCCGTAGAGTGCCAGGTAGGCGGCAACCAAGCCGATGAAAAGACTGAGGAAAATGTGAAAGAAGCTGTCCCAGAGAAGAAAGAGCACAGGAGAAAAGTGAAAAATTCAAAGAAGTCAACAATGGCTAATTCTTCTAAATCTCAGCCCCGTGAAGCATCAAAGGAGGCCCCAGATGTTAGCATTCAGTCTAAAAAGGATGAGACACCGAAAGAGTTGCTGCCAGATAAAGAAATCCTACACATTGAGGACCAAACAGAGACACAGACCCAAGACAATGAGGAAAACAGTGGGAAGGCAAAGGAAGAAGTTGAAGAGATGAGTGACAATGATGACACGTGGACAGTTGTTCTGAAAACCCGGGGCAAGAGAGTCAAGCACATACATGTTGTATCAGCTGCAAAAACAAACAAAATAGTTGAAGCAGAGACAAGGAATGAAGCTGATGGTGGGGAAATGCTGCACGGTACTGGCACAAATAGCACCAGTACTCCAACAAAAGGCAACCATGAGACAAAGGTAATTTATCTAGACAAGCAACATTTGTGAGCAAATACAGCACATTTCAACCAGGAAGAAAAGATTTTGCGATAATCATTGTAAAGTCTAATTGGTGATCAAAATAAACAAACAAACCTCCCGCTCATGCAAAAAATGGACTTTTCCACAAGTCATTGAAAAAGTTAAACCCTGTGCAAGCATGGCCATTTCTTGAGGCACTTCCATCTATAATGGACCACTTCAAAAACACTTCCAAAAAATTTTCACTTTGCATTTAATTGGCCTGGCAAGAATTGAATTTAAAAATTTCACTCCTGCAAGAATGGACCCTCACATGTGTGGTACTCACATGCCAAAACACTTCTGGTAAAAAAAAAAAAAATCTTGAATCTCCACCCTGTAAGGGTCATGTAACATATACATGACTTTTGTATTTAACAGACTCCAGTTTGATTCTAGACATCCAGTATAATTCCTGAAAACCATTATTATTTTGAAATAGATTCACAAATGAATTAGTATTTGCAAGTATGATACATAAAGGATTATGAATAATTATATACTAGGTTGTAATTAGATGTCTCAAGGCTTCTGGAGAATCTGGAGAATCTGATTTGTCCCTCAAGACATCAAATTGCATCCATCATATTCATTTCTTTCTAATAAAAGTAATATCAATTCATTTGTTTAATCTATTTTTGAATTATTAAAGGTTTTCTGGAATTTAACTGGCTTGTCTAGAATTCTACTGCAGACTGTTATTTGTTTAACATCTATTATCATAATACCGGTACGTTTACGACGATTTCTCTAGCCATACTGATTTGACAAATTGTCAACGCATCATTTTCTCCAGTTTCATGTTGCTGTTATAGGTTACCCTTGCCACTTCTTCTGTGTAACTTTTCTGCCACTCTTGTCCTGCTAAAAGCGTAATACTGTAATTGTAACACGCCGCGGAATTACACGGCGAACGGGCGCGTGGTTGGGAGGGGGTAAAAAATACCGGAGGAAGA
>NC_049980.1:11290777-11297607 GCF_000003815.2 Branchiostoma floridae | reverse complement strand
ACACTTCACTGCTAGCGTAGATATAAAAATGGCGGGAAAATGGCTGCGTACGTTCAATTTTGCCCATTCAGTCGTAGATCCGGGCTATTATGCAACGATTCTTCACACTTTTACATGAGTTGTAGGTCACCAACAGAAATTCAAGATTGTTGTTGAATCATGTTCGTCTTGTGCCGTGAGCATGTGTAATTATGATCTATAAATTTGGCAATGAATGTGACAGTGTGTTCGTCCCACGACGAGCTGCCTACCCCGAAAAAGATACTGAAAAATTTTGACCTTGTTGTCTTCGAATGCATTGTTATCGATGCTTTGTAAATGATGTATTGGACACCTAGATGTCTGAAGTGTGCACAGCTCAGAAATAACTATTGTTGTATGTGTAGATCTCTTTAAGTTCCAGTATTTTTAATCTACCGGTATAAGTCTTACTACCGGTATTATGCCAATGCATGTTAAATCTTAAGATGTCTTCAGAGTACTTGATATGTTGTTTTTTAAGAGAAGTAAAGATTAGGACTCCTCTGAAAAGGTCCAATCTACATGTACTACATGCTGAAATTGCTTCTCAAGGAGGTCTTGGTCACAATAGCTTTAGTTCAGTCCCTAAGTAACAGGCTGTTATATTTTTGGATCCTAGACCATTTGTCTAAGCCTAAAGAAGTCCACCAAGAAATTTTACAGGGCTGTCATCAATACTAAAAATGCCTGAAGTGAACCATAAATCATTGCACTGGTACTAGTGGTAGTCCAATGATTATGATTCACTTTTAGGCATTTTTACCATATGATAGTGGACTACAAAGAGAAGGAGGGTTTTATTGCAGTACATATTTATTTATTTATCTATTCGACTTTACAGCTTGAATACAATCTGAGGGGAGTCGGCAACAGAAATCTAGTTCCTCTATGAGGCCGTCTCATGTATTCACACTGTACTCCAAGAACACATTCTACTTGATATCAGCTTTTTTGTTTGTAGACATTCCCGTGTTCAAAACATGAATGAAAAATTCCCATGGCATGAGAGGTCCCATTGCCAACAAGACTATTACCCTGATATGGCTCATGGCTCATGGGATCAGCTATCCTGCCTCCTGCAAGCAGTGATTACAGAAACACACCCCAGTGTAGTTGATATATGCCCAGATGGTCTCTTTACATAACAGAATGGGTTGCTTCAAGGTTGTAGGGGGCTTTGCTTGTTATGTCATATCACCATGATGTCCTTGGGGCTTAGGAGATTTTGAATATCAAGAGTGG
Source organism: Branchiostoma floridae (assembly GCF_000003815.2). Taxonomy (NCBI): domain Eukaryota; kingdom Metazoa; phylum Chordata; class Leptocardii; order Amphioxiformes; family Branchiostomatidae; genus Branchiostoma; species Branchiostoma floridae. Next base: position 11,296,344 of record NC_049980.1, on the reverse strand, counting down.
TTTAGTAAATTCTGCATTCACTGCACGTCACATACATTGTGTGGTGCAAAATATAGCATGTATAAAACTTCCCTGGTACTCCAAGAATCATAATGCACCCCAGTGGGAGGGGTCTTTACACTTTGTTGAAAATAAAAAAAATAACACTTATACCAAAATCTTGAAATCTCAAGATATTTTGAAAGTTGCTTTGAAAAAGCCCAATGTCTTGAGAAGTATGGAAAAAAAATCTTGAGATCATTTCAAAGAATCTTGAGACTTTCTGAAGGATGTTATTAAGATTGTTATGAAAAATTTTGAGATTGCCAAGATTGTCTTGGAAAAATCTCAAGATTGTCAAAAAAATCCCAAGATTGTCTAAAAAGAATCTTGAGATTTACCACAAAATCTCGAGATTCTTTCTGTTTCAATGAGGTTTAAAGACCCCTACTGGGGGTCACTTATAATAATGGTCTGCTATGTAACAGTTTTTCTCAAAATGTCATGTACCTTTAAGAAGCTGTAAATGAACAAAAGCATAAGTCCAAAGTGCTATGTTCAATCCAATAAAAATCTGATTGTTGTAAAACAATTTTTAATTGTGAAATGTTTAATTTGTACAATATTTTTGGCATCTGCATCACTATTAGGTCCAGGCTGTGAGGCTACCTGAGCCCCAAAGTGAGTTGTCCAGCCAGGGTACAATAGCTGACAAGCAGGTTCCAAAAGTGAAGACGTTTGCCATGGTTGCTGCTGGCATCTGCACAGAGAGGAACGCAGACCCTCCCCCTGCCCCGCCCCCTCCCCCTCCCCCTGCCCCACAGCCACCACCCATGGAAACACCAAGCAAGAAACCTGAGACAATGACTGAAAAGGTAGGTCACCTTTTTTTGTTTTTTTTTTATAGAAAAACAATTACACCACTTATCTATCCAAGATTTAAATGACTGAATCTTTTTATCTAACAACTTTAAGTTCAGACTATGTTCAGATCAGACAACTGACTTACAGATCAACTGATTTTGAAGGAAAACTAGTACAGTAACTGCATACTGCTAAATTCATGGGCTTTCTTTATAGCCTTCATCAATATAAATGACCATCCACTTTACGAACATCATAGTGTTGTAACTGCAGTAATGCAAGTGAAGTTTCTTTTGCGGACCCCAAACTGACGTGCCTGAATTAAGCATTCCATTCCATGCTCTCTCAAGTCCAGCTACCTACAGCAAGATAAATAACTAAGGCTTCTATAAAAAGCTTATTGTTCCTTGACGTAAAACTCCTAATCATACTCTCTTTGGATGCAATCATGCCCATCATCGTAGTCTTGGCTTATGTCTTCAATAAACTAACTCTTTTCACTCGTCAGAAGGGGACATTGAAACTTGCTGATTTGCAATTTAATGACATAAGGGATTTTGCCTTGAACCGATAAGGGGATATTCTGGTACCAAAATTGGTTCCAAAGGTGGCTGTTATGCACCACTCTGGTTTCAATAGATATGGCACTTACAATACTGACTGAGGAGTTTGTAAGCATCTTGGGTTGTATAACTGTTCTTTAATTGTCATACGTCAGGCCTTCCACGTCTGTTTCTTTGACCAATAGTATCAAATGGTAGAGTGGATGGGAGATGGAGAGGTCACGGGTTGAATTCCAGTTATTCCTGGCTTAATGTAATGTGTTTGGGGGAAAGAGTCTACATGACTTTCATCATTCCACCCAAGTGTTCGTTTAGTTGGCTTAACCTGACTTCGGTTGGGGAGTGCAAGGAGAGGAATGGGCTCACAGTGGATAACAACCCACTGCATCTACAGCCTCAAAAAGGCTAGTGGACTAGCTTAGACTTTTGTTAAAAAGAAAGCCCATTCAATCTTTTATCACACAGCTACATTTGGGCGTGGGAGGGGGAAAATGACATCTGGAGGCATTATTAGTGTTGACTCGGGCACAGGAATAAAACTGCCAATTAAAAGTACCTCTGATGTCAAACAGGCCAAGCGTGGATGGGCAATTGGATTTGGGTCACTCTTAACGGAGGTGTTTTTAGCATCACAGGTGGCACACAGGTTATTAAGAATCAATCTATCTTGCTTCAAGTCCCTAATGATATAGACTCAGGTGATATATGTTCTCAGCTGACCACCTGCCAGGTTTTCTTTAATGTCAGCAGGTAGTAGAACTTCAGAATCTGTAGGTATCAAGCAATGATCAAAGATGGCAGGAGCAGTGGTGGAGAAAGGGATGTCAATTTCTCATATATAAAGGCATTTCCAAACGTTTCATGGTTAACCTAAAAGAATGGTCAGGACAAGTAACAACAGACTTGAAGATTACCTTTGGAAGTAGAGGACTTTATTTACACATTATGCTGCACATCCCTATAAAGTAGTGTAAGCTGATATGTACTGTGTTAATGTGTGTTCATGCAGTTCTGTACACGTTTTTAGATTTTGTGAGACAGAATAATGCCATGTGACTGTATATTTTGGCAGAATACGTCAATGAGGATCATATAGATAAAACTTCTTCAATTAGGCACATCATTAGACGTCAAAATTCTGTTCAGGTTTACTGGCAAACAACCCGCCATGTGACATTGAGTAGTTCCTGACAGCAGATCTATGACAGCCCGGCTAATTTGTGTAGTTTGGTTCTGCCGCAGTGATCAGGGTCCCATGGGACACTCCCATTCAGACAACTACAGAAGCCGCAGCGTGCCCAATGACGTACATTCAAAATAGGCATGAATGGAGAGGAGCCATTCACAAAGTGTGGCAGACGCTTCCATCTGTATGGGCATGTGTGTATTACTCTGGGGACACGGACCAACTTAGGATTTGATGATTCTAGACTGTCATTTGTTAAGCCCTGGTGGTGTTACAAACTCGATTTCTGATGGTAAGTTGGGTGTGGAGGCTGCCAATGACGTAAAGACCTTTCCCCCTGCTGACCTAGAAGAGACTTGACGAAAGATGGACCATACAAAAATACCCACTGGGCCTATATATGCTTACATATCCAGGTCGATGACCAGCCCTTGCGATGGTCCACAAGTATTTGATTAGCCAGGTATATCTTAAGTATGACATGGCTATTGACAGGAACACCTTATTGACAGGATGCGAGTGAGTGAGTGAGTGAGATGTATGGCAAATAATTTGAATCAGTCTCTCCTATTTGATGAATTGTTCATGGTCAAGCAGTAGCGAGTTTGCATCAAGAGCAGAGGGCAGCATGTTCAATCATGTCAATAGTCAAATAGTCCAAAAATGTCGTATTTACAGGAACACCCTTTAATTGCGGGAAGAATTCTTATTGACAAAGGCATTTTGTCAATAGTGAAGAAACAACTTATGCTCCAGAGCATCCTGTCAATAGTCTCATAAAATATGCCAATCTAAACGAATTACAAAAAGGTACATCACAATAATTCTCAAACAGTTCTTGTCCGTCTCTAATGTCTAAACAAGGTGCATGGTGCAGTGAAATTAGTGCTTTTATTCTGTTAGTACAACCATGAAAAACGGTCCAGGCGTTCCCATTGAGATTCTTAATGTAAACCTGTAGCAAGCTTGAATTATGCTCTGCAGAAGTAGATGTGTCAAGATAGGGGCTCTCTTACAATCTCCTGGGAAGCTGCTGCGGTACTAGCAGATTATACCCTGAGCAAGACTTAGTGAATATTGCATGGTACCTGGTGTGGAAACACTTGTGGAATGCCTGATTGGGCTTTGGCCATGTACATGTAGTAGGGCTCTCTGTGGCTTAATGGGTAATTTTGCATTGAGTATTCAACACATACCGCAGACTCAATCTCTGAGTTATAACACCATGTTTTAGTAACTTGCGTAGATACTAGAGCTGAAGTTATTGACCCGGGGAACATACAAAATAGTTACAATGATTGTGATCGCTGCCTTTGCTCTCAGATGTCAAAGAGCTGCCAACCAGTGTTGCATGTCCATGATATGCAACCATGGTGTTAGACTTTTGTTGTTTTTTTCAATTCCAAAGCAGCCCTTCTATTCCTGCTAATCATTACAGACAGCTGATGTTGATGATCAATGAACATTGTCATTGCTCATAATAAACTAAAACTTATCATGTCTAGCTGTCATGTATGGTAATGCAGAACAACATACCTTTATCCCAACTTTTCTCAAGTTGTAGTGAACACATCCCAATGGAAAAAGGGTATATCATAATTTGCTGATCCTAAATGTATTGATATATATGGAAACATTGATGGTTTGCATGCACACGTGATGTGGCACAACTACATGTAGTTGTACTACCTTCTCTGTCCTTGGTGACGAATTGCTTGTAACACTTAAGTTGGCACTTTCTGATGAACCAGATATAGATACATCAGTATGCTCAATATCAATTCTAACTTCTGTCACTGTCCTTGGTGCTGAAGTCATTGACAAGCTGTCTCTGTTTACCAGGTCCTAGGTTTTGTAAATTACTGTTGCTGTACATAGCCTTACGTAGTATTGACTATGACATACTGGAGTGACCTATTGCCTTTAACATTCACGGGTGGGAGAGTGGGCATGTTACTTGGTAGGAGTCAGACAAGTGAGATCTAACATTAGGCTGAAGCAGCCTGTCAAGAGTAACAGGCATAGGCAAGCGAATACGGCAACGTAACATCCAGATTGTGTGGTATTGAATGGCCAATGGTCGAGCCTAGTGGACATTAGATTGAGAGGCCATGGGTTGGATTGCTGGTTAGACATTGTGTCCTTTGGAAAGGCACTGTGCAGGACTTTTCTTACTCCACCCAGGTGTAAAGTTTACATAGGTACCTGCCTAAAGTTGGGAAGGTAAAAGACAAAAGGAGTGGGATAGACTTTGCCATCCAGTACCATAGCGTAGACACTCAGGGTTGGACAAGTTATCTAAAATTCACTTGTCCTATTGGGCAAGTACATTAAAAAATCCACTTGCCCAAAATTAAGATAACATGTTTCCATGTATTTTCACTTCTAGCAATGGAATTTTTTTATACTGGTCTCTGTTTTTCTGCATTGACCAATGCTTGATGGCATGACAGTGACAGTAAATTAAAAGTCTCACTAATGGAAAAATCTTTCATTCACTTGCCATGGACAATTGGGCTAACCCTGGACAACCCACTGCCCGTATGGCCTCAAAAAGGCTTTTGAGATGCATTTTTACAGCTAGATTTATTACTTTGTGAGATATTCTAGCCTTCGTCAACAAATCAAGTAAGATGTATCCAAATTTCACAACATCATCTACCTATGCAGAAAAACAATTTTCTCCACTTGCATTCTCAGAATTCAAGATGATAAGAGAAGGCTAAGTGAAATGGACGATGCAGTCATGAGCTAGATATAGGATCAATCTCCAATACTTGGCTCAAAGCCGGTAAAAGAAACGATGTCCATGGTTGGGAGTGATTCCACTACCCACACACCCAGATCAAGTAGCCAGCCCACACATTATTGATTTTTGCACCAGGCTTTCTTCCCAGCCTCCACAGGTTGACCTGCTAAAACCCTCCGATATATAACACTTTCTTCTGAAAATGTCTCAACGTGTAACCGATAAG
>NC_049980.1:11223815-11290677 GCF_000003815.2 Branchiostoma floridae | reverse complement strand
TTTCTTCTGAATCTGCCTCCAGATTCAGTAAAACTGAAAGGTACTCCAATCACTTAAAGCTGCATCTGTGAGGCGTCTTGACAACCAAGGAAAATTTATGACCATTTGAGAACCCTAGTGTACCTAGACAATAATAGCTGAATTATTACTGTATATTAAGCATTCGCTATGAAATCACTGGTCTATTGGCAACAGCTTGCTGAAGCTGATTGAAACATTTTCCGTCTTTGTGTCTGTTTATGTTTTGCCTCTGTTGAAAAATGTCAATGCGTGGAAACTTTCAAAAATGCAAACAAACAAAATAGAATGAATTTATGCCATTCTTGGACTGTTCCAGATCCTTATGATTGGCAGATTTTTGGTAAGTAAGAAAGTGCTTTTTTTTATTTTTTTATTTACTTAGAGTTCACTGCAAAACAAGGCTGTTGGAGCCACTTAGACGTTTTGGGTTACAATACTGTATAGTGAAGAAAGATGTGTGTTAACCCTTGACTTAAACAGTTGTAGATTGTATCCCATGGGAAAGCAGGTCCGTGGAAGCTCATTCCATAGCGAAGTTGTTATTGGAAAAAAGCTCTGAGCGTGGAACTTCCTTAGTAGGAGGATTGTGGAGGAAAAAAGGGTGATTTGCTTCCGTGGAAGTGGCTAAACGGGTTCTTGCAGCGAAGGTTCGTATTGGAGGCACAGATGAGTGAAGTTCTGCCGAGCATGGATAAGGATATACATCATTTGTCAGTAGGTCAGTTTGTTAAGATATCATATGCAACAGACATATGGCCGTAATGCAGTGTTGACCACCAATAGAAATGTGAACCAAACGTTGGTTACATAATAGAAGTATGCAACTGCATTATTATTTTCACTGTTGCCTCTGTCCAAGGTGCTGAAGTGTCTAAGTGTCTAATGTACAAGTCACAGCTCCAGCATATCTCACTCAATCAAGATCAATTTTCTATTAAAACTTGACTCATTACCCTCTTGAAGGAAAATGTGATCAACAAATCAATCAGTCATCTGATTTTAATTGGATATAGAGGAACTCACCTTCTAATTTGCAAGTAAATTTTGCCAAATTCTATTTCTTTAATTCTCTGTTTCTGAAATTTTGAAAATTTCTAGATTCAAGGCTCATATTGTTATGATAATGTGGCCTGAGGTGAATCTGTCAGATATGTTCCTCGTCTTCCCCCATCACAATTGCTCAGTTCCAACTGCCAGGGGGGCCAAGTAGAATTGCAGATAAATATCTGCTTGTTCAGGAAATTGAAGGTGTGGGTGTAAGGGTTTTATAATGAGAAATCCAGACGCGCGTGGGAGGAAGCAGAATATATGCATTCCAAATGGTACTAGTTCTACATTGTTGCATGATACTATCGACCACCTGTATGTTCCCATGCACCCACAAGTATTTTCATCTGGGGATGACTAAAGTAACTCTGAGTAATGATTGTGGAATTGGAGACATTATTTCATTATATATGGACAATTTGTAGGATTTCTCACCAAGAGTAAAGGTAAATAAATATGTTGAGAAATTTTGACTAGGATACAGAAAGACCATGCAACTGTGTTTAAGTTGTTAAGAAGGTTTTGAAAATCAAAAGTTTTTTTATACCTTCATGGCCACAAGTAGTAAATAGTAGTTAACATGTTACAGTATTAAACAGTAGTTGTTTAAAGCAAAGAAATACACGATGAATGAACTGCTGTGTGGAATTTTGTGTTGTAAGATCAAAATATTTTCATTTAGGTGACAGCAAGAAGTATGCAACTGCAATATCATTTTTGCTGTTGCCTCTGTCCAAGGTACTGAAATGTCTACTGTATACATGTACAAGTCATGTACATTGTGCAAACCCCTGGTCATGACTCATGGTGAATATTTTGTGCTGCAATTAAACAAGGTTGTATCAGTCAAAAGTTTTTGTTGAGCAGTCAAGACTTGATGAAAGTATGCAAAGATGTGTGACTCTTAGATAATTTGTCACCTGCTTTTGACTGTAGCACTATATTCACTAACAAGGATTGTTGTCTGGACTTACATAACCATAAAAGTAACAATCCTGAATAGACCGTTTCCAATTAATCCAAATTAACGTAGCACTTGGGGCTTATCAAGGGTCTATGCAGACCTTGTTTCGGTCCATTATTGGCTCTATAAATACCCTTAGATACGATAATTGTGTCTCTATGTGGCAGTTACCCTTAATTAGCCAATTACTGTCATGAATTCTTTATTTTACAAGACACCTGGATAAGAGTCGGACTCTTTTCAAGTTGTGTGGGAAGTCTCTTGAGCTAAGTTGAAACTCTTTCCTCTTGTGTAAAATTAGAAATGGGTGGGATATACTGGATGCTTCAAGGATACAATTATCTATCACTCATTATGAGTGGAGGAGGAAACTTTTTTGTTGAGAAAACACGTGCCAGCTTTGTGGATAAATGCAGGTTCTCACTACGGCTTATTAAGGCTGCAGGTGGTGGATGATGATGCTGTGAACTGAAAAGGCAGTCTTCACACAGGTGCACATGCTAACTCTTTAAGAAGTTAAAATGTGAAACTTTCTACACAGGTTTCTCCCAAAAGCACATTGAAAACTGCACGCATGCAGTATTTTCCCTCAAGGAAATAAATGAACAATAAAATAAACTTAATGTGCCTTCTTTCAATTATTCTTCATGAAGTTGATAATATAACATCTCACACTGCTGCTGTAGTTGGCATTTGATGTAACGGGATGTGCCCCAACACGGTACGCTTTTTCTTGCGCTCAAACTCATGGCGCTCCATCGCTAGTTGCCTGAGAGTGGTCAAATTTTGATGACTGAATTTTTTACACATTGATTTGAACAACATACTTGAATAAGAAATGCATTCATGTGGTTCATGAACCTTTCGCGCTGCGTGTTACAAGCGGCAAGCACTGTGAGACAATTTCGTGTATGTAACCTTCCAATTTTGTGCTACGCTGGACAGTGTGCCTAACTTGGTACGCTTTTTTTACATTTTGCTCTCTTCAGAAGTAAGTGGTAAATTTAAGTACACAGAAAAAAATTGATAGTATGATATTTTAGCTTTCTTTTGACAGTAAAATCGTGACTGCATGTACCTCTTGTTTCACATGAGGAAGGTTGTACCTAGAACAATCCAGCTGATGTTTTCACGGGCAATGGGCTGAATGCACTGATTGTGAATGCCCGACTAAAAAAACCATTACGAAAAAACGACACCGCCAACATCAACAAAATTCTGTCTGATTATATGAAAATATCATCTACATCTCTCTATCAAGTCTTATTTTCATAGACAGCACGAATCATTTGTTACAGTCAAATAAATCTTTGGAGCGTTCTCTAGTCTGCCACCTTCAGGGCCACACTCCCTTGGGAGTACAATGGTGGCAATGTTAATGTCGCTTCCTTTTGGTTGCTTTTCTACTCAACAAAAATTTGAAGACCCATATTCATAGTGTTTTATGGAGCTTTATTTATGTGTATCATGGCAGTTGTGTGACTGATTGAAAGAGTTCGTATAGTTAGCGACACGAGCCGCCAATACGCAGAGGCCAGTGACCGCAGTGATTCAGCACTGTCAACATTACTGTTAGAATTCTGTTTTTTTTAAAACATGAAGTAAATATGTTAAAGTATACTTGGAATGCAAATTAAAGCTATGTGCATGGACTTGGTTTATTTACCTTTGTAATCAGCATAGTCAGTGGTAACAAACACGGTGTACTTATGGATAATAAGATCAGGAAAAAATCCGTACCGTCTTACGACGGGAACCGTCTTAGGGCGTCCCCCGTTAGGTTCACACAACTTTTGATTTATTAGTTATAGGCAGAGTTTGGAACCTGTCCCAAAAGCTGTAAAGGAAGAAGCTAGAGGGGGGCTATGTGATCTTATTTGATTTTGACATTGGCATGTAATAAGGGGAGGAAAGAAATACATTTTCTTGCAATGGCATCTTCATTACATATTCATCAAAATTGCCTGAAGTTTGCCAGCTGTCAGATTTAACACCTTTCAGGACTTGATTGAAAGGAAAAGATCCAAGGTTAATCTATGGATGTCATGGCATGTTATAAAGGCTTGTGCCTGTTTATGCAGTTGGTACAGCAATCTACATACATGTATATCAAGGTTGTTAATGTACTAGTCCCATGAGACCACACCCATGTCAGATGAAGCACAACCCACGCTATTCTGGATTGTGTATGCCAATCACGTCAGACAGGTCAACGCCCTCCTGAGATGGACATGCATTTAGTATCAGAAGTAGAACAGGTCTGGGGTATTTGACCTTGGTTTCACATTTTTATTCGCAACAAAACTGAAATGCAATAGTGAAATGTATGATAATAGAAGAAAAAGAAGTCTTTTCAACATTTCTCGTCAGTAGGTACCATCTCAGAAGTCTGATTCATTGTCCACATCATACTACCATGGGCATTTCCTAAAGACAGAAAATACTGGCAAGACATATTATGGTGTTGATCTACCCTTCACACTAACAATGCATTCACCTGTATGCGCTAAAGGAATGTCTACTCCTATAACATATTGAACTTATCTATAGGATGAAATGTTTAAAATTTAGATATATTGTTACAGTAGTTTATTACGTTTATTGACAGCTGCTCTTCCAGAAGTGACAATGTACCAAAAATATTTACAGCATGTATAACATACAACAGCTCATAATTATGATAACAATCATTGAACCCCATGTGTCATATCCTAGCATATCAAAAAACCACATGTGCCATATCATATACCTCTTGTTCTGTTTGTCTAGCTTTGCACTTATTTCATTAGCTGCTGCATCTTAGATGTGGTTACAGTTTCTAACTTTGGGTATGGTCCTATATGTAAAAGAGTTCCTTCAGCTATAGTAGTTGTAAACATTTGACAATTGTGTTTCAGGTTGTGAAGAAGGTAGAGAATAAACTGGAGCCCCTGACGTTGGGCGGGTCAGGTCCGCTGAGCTGGGCAGATGAGATGGAGATGGAGGAGTCCCTGCAGACTAAGTCTCCAGCTGCAAGTCCCACCAGCACCTCCCCTCCACCCACCACACCCTGGGGGACCAACGCATGGTCACAGAGAACTCCAGGTCAGACATGCACTTTTCTTTGCTTATTCCTTTGAACTAGGGGTGGGTCCTGGTAGATAACAGTTTATTTTCTTGTTGGACCGGTCTGAAAAAAGCAGACCTGAAAAAGAATCAGTGAACCGGATTTTGGACCAAATAGATAATTACCACATTATATCAGCAAAGGTTTACATGTTTACTGGTAAAGTTTACATGAAGACAGGATTTTAGAATGCAAGTTAGGGTTGGACACTCTATCAAGTAGATTATTTTGTAGAAAATTGGACCATTGTTTTGAGTATTGCCCATTCACAAGATTTCATAAACAATTAAGTCCAGGTTCACGTCCAGACTGGGACCTTATCCTCTGGACTTGAACCGTACCTGTACCTAAATTTCCTGTACCTGTACCCACCCTTACTCTGAACCATTGGAGAGACCACCTGGTCTCCAAGCTCCTCCTTCTGATGTCATTCCTTCATATGGATGCAAACCTCATAAGTACAATTTACAACATAGAAATCAAACACACAGTGTTTGTCTTCTCTGTCCAAACCTCATGTGCACAGGCTTCCACATGTTTGGCTCACCCTGAAACTCTTTATGTTGATTTGACTGACTGGCTTTAGAAAACCTTGTAGTTAATTTTACAATTCTTAATTTACTATTTTCAGACTTTTCACACTTGCATGTATTTTTTGGAGCCGCTGATATAATTTATTTTGTATGATTGGTGAGGGTCAAAGTTGATATTTACCCTTTCTGAACTGTGAGCCCACAATCGGTGTCTAATGGATGGTGTATTTTCCATAGATGTAACCTCAATAGAAACTTCTGTGATGGCCCAGCAGAAGACCAAGCTGCGGACTGGAAAAGGCGCAAACTTCCTGGCCATCGACATCAGTCCTGACGGCAACTGGGTCGAGGACAAGCCGGTCAAGAAAAAGAGAAAGCCGCGCCGCGATGAAAACTTTGCCGTTAAGACTGCTGCTTAATGTGATTGTGATGAAGTGTGTGACATGAAAAGTTTACTTGACCTCAGATTGTGTAAAACCAGCTCAGCTATCCTTCTTTACATAGTTCCAGAAGTGTGTGACATGGGAAGGCTGACACAACACACGTACAACGCATGTCGGCCGTGAGGAGTCCTTGGTGTTTGACCCGTAATCTACAAACAAGGTGACCAAAAAAAGGTTGTTGTGTATTCATTATATACTCTCGAAGGCTGGACCTATTGCATAATGTGCTACATTTAAACTTTGCTCTGTGTGCCACCTGGACAATATTAAAGGATTCTATAGAAGGCCTCTAGCTGTTGGGATGAAATTTGTTCAGATGCATCGTGACCGTCAGAGCTGTGTAAAAAGTGAGTGTGTTCTGGCATTGGTGTTGCTGGCTGTGTGTAGGAGCATTGCTTCAACAACAGTACAGGAAATAGAATTTATCCAAGACAATGGCGTATAATGCAGGCTCAAGAAGTTACTATATCAGAACATGTTGCGAACTCAAGTCATTTTGAAACCTCTCTACCTAAATACAAGAACATTCCACCAAATTTAGACACTTAGAGATGAAGTTTGACATGGAATTGATCATATGAACATCTTCCCGATTCTGCATTCCCCAAACGTTTTGGTAATGCCTCAGTGACAAGCCAAATGGTTATTTCAGCTTTCATTCCCAATGATTAAAATTCAACATGATAGTCCGAAACACACATGGTGTAATGATTGTTAGCCTCAATGTGGCAGGGATTATTTTATAGCATTCTAGATCCTGAGGTTTATGCTATATTTACAGTTGCTTGAAGTCAACTATATTTTGATTCCACAATTCATGAATTGATGTCATTCATGCTGAAGACAAGCAGCTGTCAAAGGTAGTGTCTACGGTTTAGCAACTTCTCAATCTTCTCATAGGTACTCTTAAGATTTCATTCTAAACGGAAAAATAGTGATATTTGACATACTAGTAGCTTACTAGCTAGAGGGATATTGCAGGATTTAGAACAATTGTCTATATTGAAAAAAACTACTACGCTTATTCTTCAGTTTGAGCACTTTGACTCTACATAATATGACCACATGCAATTACAATGATCTAGGTTGGGAATGGATATGTCTTGCTAGCATAAACTAGAACTAATTCTAGCTGCCAAAGCTTGCGTACTTTAGTTCGAAGGGAAATATTGTTGAAACAATAGGTATTAGGTGTCAGAGAGATCGGGATATGAAATGAAACTGCATTTACTAAAGAAACAAACAATCTCGAAATAGATGAAACTGACATAAATGCTGCACTCTGTCCAAGAGATTTTAAGGCATCAATTTACTGACTTACATGTCCCCAGAAGTTTGATGCTGATCAGGGCCAGTCAAACATGTGCATCACTTGATGTGATGCGTTATAATATCATATGTAACTCAGATGATCACTGCTACTTTTAGGAAGATAAGGTTATCTCAGTAGTACGTATGAATTTTCCCAGATATACCGTCCATAAAACAAAAATAGTCAAAGCGTTGGCTTAACTCTTAACATTTAGCAGAGGGACTGGTATTTAGTGAGGGAGCACGAAGGGCACAGGACAATGAAGTTCACATCATTATCGTCTCAATAGCGCCCCCTCTCTGGGAGCTGGTAATCTGCAGACTTTTGTTGCTTGAGAAAAGCACAACAACTACTGTGCCATGGTCAGTATTCACAAGGTTACTACTGTACATCTTTCAAGTCACCTTGCAATTCAGACCAACTTTTGTATTGCTGTTGACTTGTGTCACTCTTGAAGATGTACACTCTAGTGGAATTGATGTAGTTGGTCACCAAATGACATATATAGAGTGTAGTTGATATAGCTTCGCGATGTAGATGTTCTTGGACTGTTCTACTTACTGAGGGAAGGGGGATGTTGTGTTCTTAGAAGAGATTTTGAGAATTCAAGCGAACTGAAAAACAAAAATATTTCAATCTACCAAGTCCTACCCGCAGTCAATTTTGCCTTGCAAGTTGTCGGAGTGACTGGATGGGATCCCCCTTGTCTGAATCTGAGTGGAACTGTGCCATTCGTAGCCAGATTTCTCACTGATGTACATTTTGTGGACAGGTGATAAAAAGATACTGCAAAAAAGAGCTGCTTCTATTTTTGTAAACTATCTATGAGCCCCTCTCCTCAAATTTGCTACAAGAGTACATTTTTGATGGAAACTACCCAAATTATCAAGATGGTCTCTACATCCCAGGTGCAATGTTGTTCTTGAATCAGTGTAAATGTATGAGCAATCATGGCAAATATATTTGTCATGACTTTGTATTTTTGTGCAAGATCGATGTTTTTTGGACCTCCAGTGTTTTGTGAGGGTGGCAGATGTAGTGATTATGATACATATCAGTGTTAAGCAAGTTCTGTGGCAACATGTTTCTGAAATATCAAAATGTGTGTAATATATATATAAATATATATATAGACAATATAGACATATATGTGTGTATGTGTAGTAAAATATATAGATATATATATGGAGAGATTGATGTGATTTAATGCAGGCTGAATGCAAACAGTGTCAGTGTCATAAACACCTTTATCCTAACTTATTCTATCATTATGCTATGATTGTGGGTCATTCAATGCACAATGGTTATAGATATAATATATTGTCTATTTATACTGTATGAAGTATATGTGGATTGACGCAGGTGGAAAAGCTATATTTGTTAATGTTAATGTAATGGATATTGCATATCCTTAATGATGACAAAATCTAATTATTGTAAAATTTGTCAGAAGTGAAGTTGTTTTCCTTTCTTTCACACCAACATTCCTTTATGAATTTTCATTCTTGCACAGTGGAGTTGCAGCAAGAATGCAGTCCCCAAAATGACCAAGTTACATGGGTATTAAAAAAACTTTGCTGTCAAATAACTTGATGAATTGGATATAGATAGTATTACATTGTTGAAGGGCAAGGTTTTCCACTGTTAATCCAGTAGTGCTATTTTTTCCTTCTTATTGAGTTATCTCGACAACAGTTATTCTACTTTGAGGTTCCTGTCATGAAATGTTGTCAATAACTTAGAGTGGATCAATTGTCGATTAATGTCATGATTTTCAACAAAATTGTCTGAATTCTGTGAACAATTGCACAATGACTTTGGTATCGTTTCTGTTTATAATCTTCATTATAGAATGTCAAAGAAAGGAAGATGTATTTTAGATTGAGATCATTCCGACATTGGATATAATTATGTTGAAAAGAACGGTTTAGAGACACAGAACGTTCTAAGTTTGGATCTTTCCCCGCTTACATTTTCTTTGCAAATTTACCCACAGAAAAAAGAGACTTTAGGGTTGAAAACCTCATGATTCACTAGTTTATGAATGACCAAACACTGCAAGCAAACTTTAACAGCTAGACTAAGACATTGTGATCTCGCAAGCAACTTTGTCAAGAACAGATATGGCAATGTTTTTGTCATGGGACCAAATAAGAGGACTAACTATAAGTCTGTTAATGATGGTACGTCATCACCCTTGTCATGATATGGAATTCAAACTTAAGTTAGAGTCCAGAACCAATTTAGTTGTACTACTAGTAGATCTATACAATACCCAATTTCAGTAAACTGAAGCAGCTGTATACATGTATACAGCTGCTTTCCTTTTACTTTAACTATAATTACTAAGGTAATGCTGTCACTGGTATTTTACTTGGTTAGATAACGAACAATCAATTTAAACAAGAAGTTACAAATGACTTCTTAACATATTGTTTTTGAGGGGGGTTGTATGTAGGCCATGGCCTTGATAGAATTTAGGTCCCTTCTGAATTGCCAATTAGCATGTAAATCCTACAGAGGAAGCCAGGCTATCTTAACAGAGCGTAACAGTCAGTAATTTTTTTCTAGTTGTATTGTTTGATCAATGGGAAATACAATGTTATTATATAATATTCTGGGGAAAATTGTGTAAACCACTCATGGTTGAACAAGATGTTCTGAATTAAGAAGAAATTTGCAATTTACTGTTTTTGAAGAGAGGACATAGGTAATTTATGGTTATAATCTAGACTGTGGAGAAACTTTGTCATTTGGGGCTGTCATTGGGATTGATGTAAGTTGTGTATTGCTTGATGAGCCTAATACATGTACAATGGGCATCACCAGGTACTGGGTGTGTACTAGACAGATCCTCCAGTTGGTACTATACAAAATGTGGAAGAGGAGCTTTGAAACATTGTAGTTCATTTGTTAGTCATTTCAACGGTCCCTTAAGCTGGTGTCTCACTGGACTGGACCAAATGGCACCAAATTTGTAAATTGCTGCCAATTTTTCCATGGTGGCATATAAGGCCAAGATAAAACTGGAAGTTGCTACTGAATTAAAGACATTCTGTACAATGACTAAAATTACATTAAAAATGCAGTAATAAAAGGATGTTCTCTTATCATTAGTAAGACATTGTAGAATACCCATTACAGGATATGTGTCCATATGTGCAATTTTGCAAATCCGCAATTTTGGACAAAAAATTGCAATGATTGGCGTCACTCTGCAAAATTCTGGTGCGATTTGGAGCAGTCCGATGAGATACCCTCTTAAGCGACAACAAGAGCATCGCAATTTAGAAAACTTGTACCTAGTATATGATTTTTTGTCCATACAGAGCAAAATGGAGAGGATATTCTGATGTCATTTAATCTTTGACTATTGAGAAGTCATGATAACAATTTAACAGGACCAAAGTTACTCGAGATGAAAAAACATTGCCAAGAATACAAACAACTGTACCAACTATGTTCATGAAGCGATTTTACGACATGGCCACGTACTGTCACGACATTTGTAACTTGAGCACCAAGGATAGGTTAGAGGTCATATTTGACAAGATAACACAATGCTTTTTTTGCTTTCCATAGGGCCAATGTTGATTTGGTCATATAGATGACATCTACATCCGCATCAGTTTTCGGCCATTTAAAAAAAAAATACATGAAAAGCTTTCAACCATACTGTAAATAGTACAAAGCAGCTTCAAAACAAGCATATATATGTCGTGGATTACAAAAACAAATATCAGAAAACGTTTACTAATATCATAGAATATTCCAAGGTCAAAGAAGATGTTAAAGAAAAAAAATGAAGAATCTCTTGTTCGATACACTATATTCTGTGATTTCAGTCATGTGTTCAACTTTCCAGAACACTTAGATTTCAAAAGGCAACTTTTTTATCAACCTTTTTGTTTATTCCCACGCTTGCATCATTTTTTTTTTGGATTCCCATGCAGAGGATGTCATCCATATAATCAAATTAACATGGCCATATAACACCAAGACACCTGTGTGTAAGCAGAACTGCCCGTAAGACGGTTGGAAAATAATTACATCCAACCAAGTGGATGGCATTTCTGTTGAAATTCGAATCACTGCAAACCTCACTGCTACTTTCTGGCTTTGACGTTTTACAAACCTTACTGGGCCATGTTGAAAAAGTGCTGCATACGTCGTGGAACTACATTCATGTAAATTACCTTACAGGTGATAAAAGAACTGTTACATAGGTGCACATACATGTGACGTTATACCTACTCAGATAAGTGCAAACAACCTTGCTTCACAGGATTGTTGTTACATTGTTTCTGCCGGTGGTTGATAATGTATTATGTGTGTCCAAGCTGTACGACATCTCGGAACAAACCAGATGCAGACTTTGGAATATAAGTTGTGGAAATAAACTGGAGGCAAATGCACTTTTGTCTGCTTATTTAATGATAGAAGTTGTACAGGAGGATGACTCAAAAAGTAATGCACTTTACTTCACCTCTGTGTCAATCTTAATTTCAACACATTCGATAAAGACCTGTGCCTGTTCTGGCATAAGTTGCAAGACTAGAATACCCCTGTAGGGTTGTATGCTGATGCTCATCCGATAGTCACTCGGAATTAAACGTCATGAAAAAAGTACTCTTCCACTGTCTAACATGTACAGGCTTGCCCTACACACATAGAGGTACAGACCACGTGTCTAAAACGTGTCTAAAACGACCACTTTACACTGGTCCCCAGGGTGGTCTTCTTACACAAGTTTCACTGTATTACTACTAGCATACATATCATGCGGACAATGCCATGAACAGGTGCTCTTAAAACTGCCCCGTAAGGTGTGTAGATATAAGAGAAATGAATTACAAACGTCCACTACATCAAAGAATGAAGTAGAAGTCACCCCCTCATACTCATGGCTATTCTGCGAAACACTCCGAGGCATTTGTGTATGCCGCTGGACAACCGTGCGTAGGAGTACTATCATGGTAGAAGTTTTTAAAATAACGGTGGCGGTCCTTGATGAAACTTGCAAACCGTTTTATGACCTAAGCTCAAGTGCTCATATCAAGTCCTTGCTGATATATGCTTCGCAGATAAACAAAAGCCAGTGTCCCGACGTCTAGTGCGTACCGGTAGGCAATTACTGTCTTTATACTAACATACTAGCAGTAGATAGGCACTGATGAAAGGTCCACAGATTGCCCACAGGAAAAAAGTTGAATTCTCAACTAGAATGGGATCGAGAGTAGTACTAGTGTTTCTCTAGTTAAGTTGGAAGGGGAGGCAACATTAAATCTTGCGGACTATGTTAGATAGCCGTGCATGCTGACTTTTGCCTTCCTTGCTTACGCTTTTCACGGCTAGGTGTATGGAGTGATTCCTGCAATGCATTTCTTCATTGTCTACGTAAGGCGAATTCGAATACACCTGTCATTCGTGCTGAACATTGAACACCATCCACAAGCAAACTTTGTCCCTGACTCTGAACACCATACACTCATAAGCGAGCACGCCTGTCCTTGGTGCTGAAAACACGCAAAAATAGATAAAACTGTCCCTGCATTGTATAGCCCTGTGCATACACATGGGCCTTTTATCCAGCTATATGCAGCACAGTACACTCCCTAAATGCTTAATAAGTCACGTGTACAGTCTGGGTTTTCAATTCAGTGCGCCTTTAATGGGATGTTTTCCCTGCTTGCAGTTTGAGTACGGGTATAACAAAACATAATTGTGGCAGTCGCTTCATCTATTTCTTGGCTCATCTCAAATTAATTGGTTTTAGCATTTTTTGACTTTTGAGGTAATAAACATTAAACAAGAATTGAAGGAATAAAACAAGGTGTCACAAAATGATTTTTATTTCTGTATTGTAATGACAAGTAAGTGACCCTATAGCTAGTAATACCAGGGCACATCTCTATCCTGGCATTCATGTCTGTTTTTGAAAGCCTCAGCTTTCATACCATTCCAAAAGATTCCATTCTTTCAGGTTCCAAAAACTGTCCTTAAAGATGTGTGATGCTAATTCAAAAGTTCATCGTATCGATAAGTAAAAAAAATAATAATCAGTGTAAAAGTTGACACTGTCAGTCCTAATTACCTAACGTTTTGTGGTCGCTAAACTTGCTGGCAAAGACTAGGTACTTATAGAGTGTGATTGTAGCTGAACACTGAGTGTAGTTTGACACTAATTTGTTCCTAAGATTTTCTGTAGCCTCAAGACTGCACCCAGTCGACCTCTAGGTAGAGTTTCCTGAACACATTGTGTAAGTGCGCCCTCTAGCGCCTCTCTCATTTCATCAGGAGGGTTGTGCAAAAGGCCTTTGCCCGGGGGCTCATCCAAGTCAACACTTTGCCCTTCTTGGTATTCTCTTAATTCCCCCCATTTGCGCTGCTCTGGATATTTTTGCAGGTTGGACAAAAGTCGGGCACATATGCTGGCGTACATCATTTGAGTGTACTTGAAAATGTCCTCACAGTGATACTCATCGCTGTATAGTTTCTTCTGAAAGTCCATGTAACACTGCTCATTGCACATCTCCGTCTGTTCTTGATTGACAACTGTTCGCCTGTCAATCACCATCACATCATCCAAGTCGATCAGTCGAACCCAGCCGCGACTGTCGACTGCGAAGTTTTGGAACGACACATCCAGGAACAAGAAAGCTTTTAAAAAAAGCTGGCCGGGGCGCATTTGGAAGGACTACCTCAAAATTTCATGTTGTGTTCCAGTAAAATGTGCATCATTATTAAACTAGAAGTTTATATCTAAAATCTATGGGAAGTTGGCTGGAAACCTTTGTTCACTGGTATAATTGGATTTTCCGGCGTACTTTTGTGGGCGGAATTGTATCCCTTGTGTGCGCTGTGTGCCGGATATAAAAATCGTAAAAGAAACTCCGGTGCGAGACCACAGCCAAAGGCGGGAAGAGGTCCCGGATGTGCATTGTCGTTCTTTCTTCTGCTCACAGGTCTCATTTGCTTTCTTTGCTTTGTATGATGTTCTTTGTTCTGCAAGACTCTCTGTCTTCTGTTGAGAGGCTTGATTTTCTTGCTTGTCCTTGCGTATTGCGCTTTGGATTGCAAGACCTTGCACTTTTTTATCATTTAAATTTGATGCTGCATTTGGTGACATTACTAATTGATTCAAGAGGCCTTCATTCCTGTTCTCTGGCATAGCACTTGGATGTTTGCTTGTGGTGCATGGCACAATGTTTTTCCCAGTACTTTGGTTACAATGTGGTGCAAATGGAAATGCTGTGTTTGGTTGTTGTAGGTTCTCTTTCGTAGATACAAACTCTGGTTTAACCAAGGTGTATGTGTGTTGTTGTTGAACTTGAAAGCAGTTTTCTGACTCAATCATAGAAGAAACATTGCTAGTCAGATTGATAATGTGTATACCAGTAGGTTCAACTGATAAGAAAACATTTTCTGCTTGTACTGGGACAACCTCAAAATTGCATGTTGTGTTCCAGTTAAGTTGTTGCAAGAATGAAACTAGATTGCTGTTTGAACTGTGCATGCTTAAAGTAGAAGTGCCATGGCTATCTGGCAATGCTGTTATGGGACTTCTGGCATGTGAGTCATAAACAAAATACTTGTTATCAGCGTGCAACAATGCTACTGTTGAACCAGTTATTCCATGTGCTGTTATGAAAAGACAAGTGTTGGATTCAGCAAATGCTGCTTCTAGGGCTTTCTTTAAGGTGTAATAAGGATAGACTGCTTCTGTGGCAAATATGTCTCCAGTGTAAGACTCTTTTATTGATACACGTACAGTATTGTTGTAAAGTTGCAAATAGTCTGGAATATCATCAACGGAGAGGAACTCCACACCAGATCTTAGTGATGGTTTTATGTAGGTGTATAGTGCATCTCCTTGAAAAAGTACACCATCAAGGTCTGTACTTGTCCAGGTAATTGCTTGTCTGCAAGTACTGTGGTTAACAACTGCCATTAAAGCATTTGCAGTGCATTGTTTGCCTCTATTATCTCCACTGAAAATGATGTCACCTTGGTGGTATTTTCCCGATAAAATAGATTCACACATTGTTCACAATATATGTGTTCTTTGCTTGACTTTATTTGCACAATGCACAGTGCTCAGTGGCACGATTGAGTCTGGTGTGTGCAAAATGCACAGTGCTCAATGGCACGATTGGTCTGGTGTGTGCAAAATGCACAGTGCTCAATGGCACGATTGGTCTGGTGTGTGCAAAATGCACAGTGCTCAATGGCACGATAGGTCTGGTGTGTGCAAAATGCACAGTGCTCAATGGCACGATAGGTCTGGTGTGTGCAAAATGCACAGTGCTCAGTGGCACAATTGGTCTGGTGTGTGCAAAATGCAGTGCTCAGTGGCACGATTGAGTCTGGTATGTGCAAAATGCACAGTGATCAATGATCTGTTAATAGGTCTCAAGGTCTAATTTGGTTGGATCAAGGACTCTCTTTCAAACCTCTTTGGTTGGATGCAAAATGTAATGCGTAGATTTCAGCAGAAGAAGTATAAATGTGTACTGTGTAAAATCTTATTGAGTACAGACTTTTGCTAGCTGTAAGTTTCTGTATATTACTGTGTCACTTGTATATATAGCAGAGAACAGTCTAAGGCGTCACTGAAACAGAAAGAAAATATTGTCTTGATCACATAACATCTTACTAGTACCAACAAAAAGCAAAAATCTACAAAAGTTCAGGTGTGACATCTTGCCAACTGCTTTGCTGATTGTTTAACAGTTAGCTACAATCCGTTGTTTTCTACTATTCTTTGGAAATGTATGTTTTAATGTATTAGAATCCGATCCATCTTTTCAACTTGTACGATATTTTTACAATCAAAAATGCCCTGCATAATGCCTCGCATCGGCTCAAGCACAGTGCACCATTAAACTATCTAAATTCTCGTCAATCCCCACACACTGGTTTTACTAAAAAAACTATATACCGTTCCTTGGAAATATGTTTCAATGTGTCCGAATTCATGATCACTATCTTTTCAAATTGTACGTTACTCTTACGATCGAAAATGTCCTGCAGGACCTCCTGCAGCTGCATATATAGACGCACGCCCCCCTCCCACCCGCACGTAAACTGTTCCAATCGTTGCACAATAAACTTGACTGTATACCCTCCACAAAATCTTTCGTCAAATGTCGTGCTCATTTTACTCACATGACACTACGCCTTAGAATGTAATGTTATATTTTAATACATCCGAATTCCAGAAAGATAACTTTACAAACTGTACCAATTTCTGTACGATAAAAATCTCACCTCCTCCGCACCGTCAACGCCCGTGAGGGTATTTACCGGAATAACCCGAAATGACCCGGAATAACCCGGAATAACCGTAATATTTCTTGTTCCCATGGCCATATATACATTATTTTATGCCAAAATATTGCATTCTGCGATCTTAACTTATCAAAGCACACTGTATTTCGGTAGCTTTCATCCTTTATTAAGGTTATTCCGGGTTATTCCGGGTTATTCCGGGTTATTCCGCTAAATACCCGGACCCGTCAACGCTATCGCAAAATGAACCGTGCGATTTAACGACAACTCCTCAAATGTTACATGACCAGTGTTTTACTGCAAATCAAGAAACATTTTCCTTTCCTAGACTTTGCTAATGAGCGCTGCAATGTTTTCTGTACGAGTAGAGGTCATGGATAAACAGTATTCTTACAACGTTTATTTGAAGGGCTAAGAAGGGCTGAGAATTGTCGTAAAAACGCACGGTACATTGCGTTTATTTGAAGGGCTGAGAAGGGCTGAGAATTGTCGTAAAAACGCACGGTACATTTTGCGACCATAGCAGACCCATCCAAGGACGAACCATTAAACCGGGGACAAAGCCGGGCGCCTGCGGCGCCCCGGCAAAAACAGAACCCAGTCCGGGTCCTTTTCGCGGAGGGTGTCCACCAGTTGTAAGAGCTGTAGAGCAATGTCAGCTCGAACTTCCCATGAAGAGTCCATGAAAGTGTCCAGCGTCCTCCCCGCATGTTCTACCACAATCACTCTTCCACAAGCCCCATAAAACTTGGGAAAGGGCCAAGGCGTTGTAGACTTTGTAGTGAAATATCGGAGTAAGACCGCCTCTTCGTTCAGGAGAATTGACGTGGAGAGAAACGCACGTCCAGTGTCACCTTCTTTTGTCATGTCTGTACCTTCGTCTTCTACATACAGCTGTCTGACGTCTTCCAGGAACCTGTCTGACACACAAAGTGACAAGGCGGACTTTTCCAGGTGGCAAATTTTCCACGCTTCTCGCAGCCAGGGGACTTTCAAAGCGACGTTGGTGACCAACATGGTCTCCAGGATGAAAGACGAGGCGTTACACACATGAGGACGTGATGACGACCGGCAGATAAACCTCTCATACCTCTGCCACGCCCCCTCCTCGTTCATGCTTTTAGCAATCACCTTAACACCACCGATCCTCCCAGTGGAAACTATTCCTTTCTTCATATACCTGTCTGACTCTGAGTCCACTTTCACGAAGTGACCCCGACGTAGAAGTTCACAGGTGTCCCCAAAGCACGCCGGGCATTTTTCTGGCTCGGCCCACGAGATGTCGATGTCATTATCGCCATCGGCAATCACCATGACAGGATCCCTCTGATTACTAGTGACCTTGAGTATGTAGACAACAGATGTTAACAGTAAAACTACTAACAGGGACAGCTTGAAGTTCGTTTTTGTTGACCTTCGGCCCGACAGAACGCGGCATGAACGCCAGACAGTAGTCATGATAGACAATATTCCTATCCCTAGTGTGCGGTCATTAACAACGAATAGAAAACGACCAGTACACGCTTTGTTGCCGTTACTGGCCGTCTCAACATGGCGTTTCGCTCTTATGTCAACAGGTCTAACAGGTTTATTTCGAGGCCGTTGCAGGTAAGTGCTGCAGTACAAACTAACGTCGTAAGGAGTCTCAGGTGACCAAACAGGTCGATTTGACAAACGCTTAGTTTCTGATATACCCGATCATTTGTTGGGTTAGAACGGGGAGTAAAAGCATATAATGCGTATCTTCGAAGTTCAGCTCATAGAAACCCATACTAAATAAGACTGAAAGACGTACTTGTTTGAGATTGAACGGTCATTTTATTCAAGCTCGATCATGAAAACACCAAAAAGACAAAATAGTTGTCGATAAAGCGGGAACTGTTAACAGTTATGTGTTGCTCATGATAGATACGTACAGTAGATTACATGTATCTTGTGGTATCATGAGAGATGAACCCAGCCAATGTTAAATGATCATGACCGCTAACTAGCATTGAAACACTGCAGAGGTCAAATAATGTCATGTAGACAACATAAAAACTTCTGATAAACAGAATGTTACTTTTCGTCACTTTAACTCATGCTAAAAAAAGAATAACAACTTGATAGAACTTGATAGTAAGAATTATTTAGCTCTTACCAGGCAGCATTGGATTATAAGAATGCTAAAGTGGCAAAAAAGAAAATACTGCGCTTAGCTGGGTAAGAAACCATTGCATAGTTTTGAATTTGTGCAATTGGTCTGGTTTTGAAAACTTTAAAACTGCTTTGAGATTAAACCTCAAACGATCGTGTAGCGCTAGCAATCATTAGCACATGTCTGTTGTTACATGTGCTCTCTTAGTTCTCTCCCTTTGCATTCCTCCGTAGAAATGTTTTGAGTTCTCCCACCGCCTCCAACCGACCTCCTGCCACATTTTCCTCCACACAGCCTCTCAGCAGCTCTTCTAACACCTTTGCCTCCTGCTCTGGGGGTCCCCACAGGAGTCCGGGTCGTTCGCTGTCAGGACGATGTTTGTCAGGCTTTGGATCCATCGGGTTTGGTTCTGACAAGTGTTCAGGTAGGTGCGACAGTAAGCGAACACAGGCCAAAGCATACATCATTTGTGAGTACTGAGGCATGGCTGAACAAGAGTCATAGCTGTTCATGGCTTCTATTTGAGATATGAATGTTTTGAAACATTTCAAGTCACATGGTTCTGTTTTGTTCTCTCCGACAAACTCCTCCCTGTCAATCAACATGACGTCATCGAAATCGATCAGAGTCAACCGTCCGTAATTGTTCACTGCAAAATTGTCGTAGCGAAAGTCGACGAACATCACCACCCATTTTGGGTCGCCGTTTCGAAATTTGTCAATCATTTCCAAGACTTGTAGTGCTATATTTGCTCTCTCTTTCCACGGAGACTCAATGGCTGAACCAAGGAGCTTTCCACCACTTTCTACAAGAATGACACGTCCACAGGCTCCAATGTACTTGGGGAAAGGCCAGTATTCTTCAGCCCTGGAAGTGAAATGTTTCAGTAGTGCAGCCTCTGGGTTCAACAGCAAGGCTGTTATCATGTAGGCTCGTTCAGTCTTACTCAGCTTCCTGTTCACATTCTCATCATATGCAGTCTTGATCAATTCAATCAATCTATCAGTCATACAAGCCTCCATCGCAATAGATCGTCTAGTGTGAGCTATACGCCATGCATCTTTCAGAAATGACACTTGCAAGACGTTATCTGTTACAAGTACTGTATCAGAGATCATGTGCGAGACATCACAATCTTTGGGCAAACTAGCATTCTGACATATGAACTCGTCAAATCTCGTCCAGTCATCCTTGCCAACCAGTCGTTTGGCAACCACTTCGGTATTTCTAAAATGTCCAAAGTATACCCCTTTGTGCTCCCACGTTTTATCGGCAACATCCATTGTGATAAGACCGACCTCTGCCTGTTCACAAAGTGATTCTCCATAACAGGCAGGACATTTCTTGGCCTCCATGAGGCGTTTGAAAGTCATGTACTGTTCAGGCTGCTTCTTGTGATCTTCTATCTCATCATGGGCTGCCATTTTTTCTATAGCTTTCCAACTGTGTTGATTTTCTGGATTCAGTTCTGGCTTGTGAATGTTAATTCTAACAACGTTTGCTTTTGCTTTTGCTTGTGCTTCCTTCGCTAAAGCCTCTCCACGTTCCTTCACGATTCGGTGAACCTAGAAATGAGATTGAATAATGGGTTATATTTCCGTACATCTCCAAGGCTCCAGAGTTCACTGTAAAAAAAATTGGGATCGGCAAATAGAGAGATAACATGAAAGAAAGAGGAAATAGCGGGTCAAAGAGTAGCGTTACAGCTGGCGATCCAAGCAAAAGCAAAAAGATACAATGGCACTTGGGTCATATTTTTAAAGAAATTCTTTTGACCTGAGTGCCACTGTATTTTTTTATGATTATCAATCATGAATTTCAGGTAACACATTTATATATCACTGAGACAATCGAATACAATACACATTTTAACACTAGGCCACATCGATTAATTTTCTTGCTTCCCAGATTCGCTCACTTCCAACAACAACTTTATCACTAGACAGGGAAACTTTGTGGGCAGTACAGCGTATTTCAGCCATCTCCAACCTCACACAAAAATGGACTGTTCCAAAGTTGAATCTAAAAGGAGTCAACTCCTTGGCGAGAATGGACTCTTCGGGAGGCACTTCCTGTTGAAATGAGCCAGTTCAAAGTAACTTCCCCCCAAAATCTTTGTATATAGTCCAAAATTGAATCTCAAAAAATTCACAAAAAGTGCAAAATCAGTTCCGGTAAAAAAATTAATTTTGATTCATTTTTGAAAGACCATGACCACCCCAATCCAAAATTGGATCCTATACCCCCCCTCCGTGAACCAATGGACTCTACCAGCAACACCCTTACGTAGAATGGATGTCAATCAGTCCAAAAAAACGCTTCGTCTCAAAGAAATGACTTTTGAATAATCATCCTAGTCTAAAATTAATCTTTTAAAAATCCCCCAGCAAGAATGGACTCTTTCAATGCACCCATATAAAATAGATCAGTCCGAAAACACTTCCACTCAAATTTTTTTGTATAATCTATCCAGTCCAAAATCAAATCTAAAAAGATCTCCCCGAATACGAATTGACTCTTCCAGATAACAAATTTAGATGAAACATTGGCAAAACCTCAAAACAAACCATTATGAAGTGGGGTATGCCAAAAGTGTGGTTGTACCAAGTTTCAGATCTTTTGATATCTAATATCAGGCTACTTCATTGGTTGGAATGGAAAGTGGTGGGGTAAATGACCTCCAGGTTAACATGGGAAGCTGAAAATTCCGAAATAAATCATTTTGAATTGTTTAATGCCAAAAATTATACATGGATTATTGAAAAAAGTATTTAATACAGCCCTACACAAAATGTCTGGCCATTTGGTTGAAAAACATGTAGCCTGAGTACAAGGGAGGGGGCAAAACATACATTTTGGTCTAAAAATGACCAACAAACCTCAACAAAATTAAGTTACCTCCTCTGCCTTCTGCCTAAGTGCCTCTCGCATCCTCTTCTCGTCTATGCCCTGTGCAAGAAGCTCCTGAATACTCTGTGCGTATTTCTTGTCCCCGCCGTTTGATATTCGTTTTCTTGCTTCCAAATCATCTTCGACCTGCCAGTAGTTGCGTGCTATGAAACCAATAGCTATCATCAAGGTAAGGAGGAATAAAACCCGCGTCCAGCCAGAGTAGTGCAGCCTGCGACACCATCGCCTGGCTGACGCCATGATGAACGAATCCATTGCTGTCCAAAGTTCAGGCATCGAGACGACAACATGCAAACGTTCATTTGGGGTCACGCGCGATATTTGGGGGTAGTTGTCTGCTCTCTATAAGGTAGCAGAACGCAGTTTTCGGCCAATGGGGCCCTATAGCTAAAGGACACAGAGTGACTCGATGCGTTAAAATCAGTTGGAAGGGTGCACTTTAGGGATACGATAGATTATTATTAAAGGACTAGAACGGTATTTGCTTATGAGCGAATCCAGCTTAATTCACCCCACCTACCTCCTTATGAAAAATGGACTGTTCCGAAATTGAATAGAAAAAAAGTCATCCCTGCGAGAATGGGCTCTTTTGGTGCACATTTTATAGAAGTCGTCCTAAATCCCCGTCCTTTGAACTCAAGCCGCGTCAGGGAAAGAGGACCGAATTTTTGGTCAAGCAGAGAAACGATGTTTTTGCGTGCCTTCTTATTAGCTACAGGAAAAAAGCCTGTCCAGTCCGGAAAGGAGAAAGGTGTGGAAAAACCTGTCCAGTCTCAAAAGAGGGTATGTGTGGGGGTTATTGGTAACGCCTAGCGCTAAATTGATCAGGGTCGGCAACATTTAATTGTGAATTCAGGACGAGGGTCAACAACCCTTAATGGTAAATTGATGCACATACTAGTAACTATAGACCAAGGAGGTCATAGAGACCCCCTTGTAAAGCATCAGCGAATGACCGAAATGTGCAACCAATGTAGCATACTGGAGGTCCGTGCCTACGAAGTTGATTCTTACACATGCCAAAGTAGCCAATGAACCATGACCTGGTCACGGCACTCAAGATGATATTTAATTTCACACCCATTCCATTATTATATATGATCATTAATTTCTGGCAATGCTCACATGCTCCATGGAGCGTGGTACCTAAGAAAAGCTGGGTTTTTAATTTCTTTAGTTTACAAGGATGTATATAATATATATATAACGTCCTTGATTTGCGGCGCACCATCCCCCACAGCGCCCTCGGTAATACTAGCATTTAATATTTAATACTAGTATTTAAAACCCCTGGACATAGCGGGGCGCATTAGCGTACGTGTGTTTACGTATATAAGTCTTTGTGTCCTTGGAATTGAGACTAACACAAAACAAAACAAATGACAGTGTGAATTCCGTAGAGTTTATTTTTGCATTCAGTTGCACGACCTTAACCTATGGCTAATCCATTGCTGATTCCGGGTATGTAGAGTAGAATCAAGGTGATAAAAGCTCCTTGGTAGAATGCAATGATACGCTGAATAAGTTTTGAACGTCAACCAAGGAGGTTGGATATTCAACCGTCTTGTGTCAGCAGATCTCAGCACGACATATGTACACCGTTGAATCATTCCAAGGAACTTCATCAACTCCTTGGTTTTACACAGTATTTTTAACTCCATGCTGCAAGGTAACGGTTATATGTAAGCTATTACTTTTTTTTAAATCTTATGCACAGAAATAACAACGGTGCCACACCAAGGAGCTTTTATCAACTTACTCTCCAAGCAGAGGTTAGGCTCCGGTTGTTTTTTTAGTCGTTTTCCTCGGGCTTTCTATTTTTGTATTTTATCATGCTGTGTCAAAACACGTACTTCAAGAAAAATTACAAAATAGAAAGGCCGATAAAAACGTTAAAAAAACAGCCGGAGCCTAACCTCTGCTTGGAGAGTATTATCAACTAGGAATTGATGAAAGCTCCGGCTTGGTCAGACTCAGACTGGGCTTGGTCAGAGGCTTGGTCATACTATCTGTGCACAAGGAAGATTAGAAGAAATACAACCCCGCTGCTTGGCCATCTGGATCCAATTCCTTGGATCCGTGGGCGTGAGGTCGATCCCAGGATTGTATTCGCATTTCGGGGTCTAATACCCCTTTACAGACCTTCTTTTCAGACTGGACAGGTTTTTCCACTGTTCGGACCGGCGTATCTCGAGCTCGCGGAGGTCTGATATATAAAACTGCAGCCGACGCTCACTAGTTGCGCCAGGAGGCAAAACCTTGACAATCCAAATCATACAGTCTCAAAGTTGACCACACAGCACAGGTTATATCAGTCTGCCTCTCAAATAATGCTTTCAACATATTTTATCCGTACTACTTATATGTGTCGCGTCACGCGTCATAGACCCGGGGGTCGCAGAAAAGAAACAAATGTATTGTGTTCAACTTCCGGGTTCAAAAGTCAAATTTGTCAAACTCTCGCACGTCTAAATAACTCTCGCGAATCGCGAGATTTCCCGAGACCAATTACAGAAAAGCGCCAGTCGTTGTTGTTGGCTAATCTTTTGACATTTCAACGCGCAAAGTTAACGTCGAAAAGGTTTGTACAGCTGAGTTTGTATTTGTACTTTCCTCTTTGAGTACTTTATTTTGATTTTGTGGTGGGTTTGTGGGTGTTGGAGATTGTTTTTGTGCGGAAATTTGGCTTTTTGTGGAGATTGGCCAGTGACCGCCATTTTGTTGTGTGCTCCGATTGGCTGTGTGTGAGCTGGCTGTGTGATTGGTGAAATGTCCGGCCCGGCTCAGGTGTGCATTGGTCACTCTCAGGTGAGAAAAGGCGGGTGCTGAACACAAATAACAGCCGTCACGGTCTGGACCGAGATGTGTGACGGAGAAAGCAGACAAAAATGGCATGTGCTAGTGCCATAAATTTGCAAATTCTAATACATGTACCACCACGTCTCGCTTGAGCAAGTCGCGTTAGTATACTGACGGTACTAGTTCACCAACACCATGTATGCTGTGTTCTCTTGTACTCAGTATAGAGAGGGAGAGAATCAGAGATTGCTTCACGGGCATACTTACCTCATAGGCCCTGTCAGAAGTTGGTGGGGTCACGTGGTCTTTTGGTTACGTGTGCAACGCATGCCGAGTGCGTGCCCTCAGTCGGTTTTTGTCGCAAAATCGCACTTCGGGTACCTTCCGCATCCGTCGGAAATCACCGTCGGAACTTTCCGCTCTCACTCGGGTTCTTCGGGTCACGCACGGAACACCGACCCGGGCGCTTCAGCACGGGCGATCCGACAACAATACCTTCGCCTACCGCCGAGGGGCTGACCGCACTCTCGGACCTCTCTCTCATTTAACAAAAGTGGTGTCGACGTGCGGTTTTCGGCATCATATTCGTCACTAATCTACCTACCCGGGAGATTACTGTGATTTTGGACACCGCTTTGGTTTTTTTTTCTATATCATCTCAAAGTTGGGACATACAAACATGGCGAACGTACCTTGAAAGTGACCTTCTTTCAGCGAAATTTCTAGAAACCACACCGACTGACAAAGATGGCGCCTTCCTTTTACGCCCCTCTAACGTTTCCGCGTGGAAAACAATTTACGGCGCATGTTTGGACATGTCTGAGAGGCAAAGTTTCGCCGAAATTTTGAATCGGCAAATCGAGCCGCCATTTTTCCAAATGCCGCACATGAGGCGTTTTGTCGTAAATGGACCAGACCAAATTCTGACAGGTGTGTGCCCGTGTGCTTTCCTTTCGAAATCAATCTACTAGTAATTAGTAACACAAGAGATTGATGGGTCCAGAAATTTTGATTTTTAGAAAATTAACCAGGTACAAATGCAATGGCTAAACATCTACATGTAGATAGGAGAAACATTAGGAAGTCCTGCAAATCCGAAATAACATTTTGCAACGTTACGTGTACATAAATATCAGATGCCAACTAAAGATTTTGCCATATAACAAAATACCAACCAAAGAGGTGATTTTTCCTATTGCCTGCAACTGTAGTAGTAATAAAAAATTAACATTTATTTACACACACACACACACACACACACACACACACACACACACACACACACACACAGTTTACCATTACATTGTAATACAAGCTTGTAGATTATGTGTGGGAGGGTGAAAAAAGAAAAATCCAGCAAAAAAAATATTACTTAATTCTGCAAAGCTGGTATTACTATTGAAACCACAGAACATGTACTTGTATCAAAAGAAACAACAAGACAAGTGATAATGTCTTTTTTTGTAGGTTGTCTTGTTCATCTTTGCAGACTGCTGAAGTAATCAAAGTGTAATATATTGACAAGAAGGAGCAAAGAAATGCATTATTATAACTTATAAAAATATGGCTCCAACTTATCCAAGGACTGGATGATATACGACTGATGAGAAAACTCACATGGACAGTTTGAGAAAATTAGCATTTAAAGTTTTGTACATAATTAGCCGGCACATGCTTGCCGTTTGCGGCATTGATGATTGGCATGCAAGTTCCAAGCTTGAGTGCAGCCTCAGAGGATGTGATTTTTTTTAGAACAGGCGAAAAGTAATGCTTGCATCGATATTATCCCCAAGATCACGTAGGTGTGGCTTCAGCGGGGATAGAGCTGATGGAAAAACAATAAGAAGCAGGCTTGGCAGACATTATCCTAGACTTTCGCTAACCAATCATGTTCGCCCTACAGATGGCAGAAATGACTGACCCCAACTTTGTGGCCGCGGGCGGAGCGACACAGGCCTCGGGGCAGCAGAGTGAGGCCCAGCAGCTACTGCAGACCTTCTGGCCCAGGCAGTTACAGGGCATCCGGGTCATGAACCCAGTAGGTCTTATGCCACAACGTTGGTTATGTGTAATCTCCAAGCAGATCCACGGTGGCATGATATAGTATCAAACCCGCCGTAGCCCATTTGACTCCCTTTGGCCAGCTATACTCCTTGGCCAGCTTTGATACTATCTTATGGCACCGTAGGATCTGCTTGGAGATTACTTATGTGATGGATGGTCCTTAGCTTGATCCCAAAGTCATTTGGTTAACTAGTAATTAGTCAGAGTTCCTGTAAGTCATGTAAACTATAGTATATGTATAACTTTTCGTTTACTACCTTTTAGATCAAAATGACTGCATTTAGCCCCAATGGGGCATGAATATGCAATAAACTTCATTGTCATTGTTATCCATTTGAGGAGGTACTTGTATTGTTCACAGTATTTTTATTTTCACATTGATCAATCTCTCAGGAAAGCCACAACACTACGAAATTGGCTTTTTAATGGAACATAATGTTGTGTCTGCTATATTGCAGAATTGTTTCAATGTTATGAGCCGATGATAAGGCTATTGAGGAATTCAAGTTAAACACCACAGAAAAAAACCCTTTCCCCTCCTACTGCAAAATTCCCTGCACAAATGGATGGAATTATGGTAAATCTAATTAATGTGTGTTTCTCTGATAACAGGCAGACTTCAAGGTCCAGGAGCTACCTTTGGCTAGGATCAAGAAAATCATGAAACTGGATGAAGATGTCAAGGTAAGAAGGGAAAGCTTTTACTCTTGCCACTTTTAGCTTCAGTCCGCTGGTTCATGATGTGGGGTCATTGAATAGGAGCCCCATACATATGTACTTTATAGTTAAACAAACATGGACATTGTGCAGGAATGGAATGATAATACATTTTGATATTATGCCATAGCCTAGACCTGTCACTAAGTTTTGTTTAGAAACATTGCAGCAGCAATTCTTCTGATTGAACTGGAGGCTTCTGCTGGAAATGTAGAAAAAAGTATGTTTAACAATTGCCCTTTGTCTACTTTTAGTGATCCAGCAGTAGGTCTACTACTTGTAGTGCACAATCATTTTTAAGTACGATGTACTGTAAAACTTGAAACAATAACGGTAGTTTTATTTCCATAGTAAACTTTACACTGCAATTTCATGACACTGTTAATCATGTGTTCCATTACTATGTTTACTACCACAACAAAACTGTTTCAACTGCAAATTGAAATCAAAGCACAAACCTCATTTTTTCCCCATGTCATGAAATAGAACTGCAAAATGAAACACATTTACATAAAAAGAATTAGTGTAAGACTGTGGCCTTGTCTTCTATACAGATGATCAGTGCAGAGGCCCCACTATTGTTTGCCAAAGCTTGTGAGATCTTCATTAGTGAGCTGACCCTGCGTGCCTGGGTCCACACTGAGGACAACAAGAGAAGAACGCTGCAGGTAATGTTTTTTTCTTTATTCAGTTGAATTACTAGTACTAAATTGTTAAGGTTTATAAGAGTGAAACGTTATTTGCCATTTCAGCCATATGTGGCAAGCCATGTCGGAAAGTGAGTAACCTAAATCTGTACCCAGGTGCCTTTGTTGACTAATAATGTATTTCAAACAGTAATATTTGCTTTGAATTGTACCTGCCCTATGTATTGTTAGTGTTACAGAAAATATTCATTATAGTGTAATGATTTTTAAGAAACGCATGTTTGTGCTGGCATATTGGTTCTTTAGCACATTCCTTTTCAAGAGACAATAAATCATGTTGTTATGCTTTATCTTGAAAAATGTTGCAGAGAAATGACATTGCCATGGCCATTACCAAGTTCGACCAGTTTGACTTCCTCATCGACATTGTGCCAAGGGACGAGCTGAAACCGCCAAAGAGACAGGTAACCTTTTCTGAAACTTTCCTTTGAGGAAACAAGAGCTGTTGATGTCAGAATAACTGAACTCATCATATACATTGTCAGGGATCGAAATACTTTTTTTTGCTACATGCAAAATTGC
The DNA here is from genome assembly GCF_000003815.2 of Branchiostoma floridae. Taxonomy (NCBI): domain Eukaryota; kingdom Metazoa; phylum Chordata; class Leptocardii; order Amphioxiformes; family Branchiostomatidae; genus Branchiostoma; species Branchiostoma floridae. The sequence goes on along the minus strand of NC_049980.1, from coordinate 11,262,104 downwards.
AAGTTGGCAAAAGTTTACGTGCAATTTGAAAAATTTACATGCAAAATAAATACTAGTCTATACTGCAATGTTCTATCCAGCATCCATCATTCCGTACTTTGGCGGGATTTTGGTGCTCATGACAGATTTTTTTATCACCTTTGACAGACAGAAATCGGCGCATAAAAATAGACAGAACTTGAAATTTTGGAAAGATGTCCACATAATCAGCATGTTTCAAGCACAAACAAGGAAGGAAAAAGAAAGACGTCCATATGGCGTTCTGTCTAAGAGTAAGGTGTCTAATTCCTCAGTATTTTTGCTACAGGCCAGGTATTTTCAACATGCAAGATTGCAAGTTCAGAATATTTTTACGTGCAAATCCCAAAAATTATGTGCAAATTGCAAGTTAAGTTTGTGTATTTCAAAGCCTGATTGTACCAGTTAACTTGCTACGACAATGAATAAAAACTCTGTTTTGTTTTTGCAAGTCAATGCATTAGCTTAGTTTTTAGCAGAACTTAATACGTAAGCTACTGAGAACAGAAAATGGGCACTCTGAACTTAGTACTTAAGCTTCCTTGAGGCAAACCTGCATAGTCTAATGGTCTAAAAACAAGAAAAAATAATCTCAAAAGTCCAAGCAGATGAAGCACTCTGGGTACTTTCCCAAGAATGTGAATTGTCAGAATGTGCAATACTATCACTAGAAAAGAGCAGTATTAAATTTTGCAGAAATAGGGGTAAAGAAGCAAGAATTAGCAGAATTGTTACATCTGTTTGTAGATTATGAAAAGACTTTAGAGTGATTTTGACGCCCTGTATTTTAGGAGGAAGTGCGACAAGCAGTCATGGCCCCAGACCAGGTGCAGTACTACTTCCAGCTGGCCCAGCAGCACGTGCAGATGCAGCAGCCGCAGCAGCCGCAGGGACAGATCCAGCCGCAGACCGCGCAGCCCGTCCAGAGCCAGATCATTCCCCAGCAGCAGCAGCAGGTGGGGAGTACTTTTCCTCAGAATACTCCTTCCCCCCTGCAGCCTCCCGCAGCCCAGCCGCAGATCATCTCACCGCAGCCACAACAGGTGTGCTCCTCTTGCCCACACTATACTACTAACAGACTTCTATCTTCTAACAGTTCCTCCCATTTGATTATTCACATCAATCATTCTATCCTCATGACATCATACAGCTGATGAAGTACTCTCATTTCTGTGTAATTTACCAATCAGGAGGAGCAGTGACTTAGTAACTCTCTATCTTATGACACATCTTGGTATGTTCATGACAGACCAAAGGTGATTATTTGCAAGAAAATCAAGAGTGTGGTGCTCCTGTTAGTCCTGTGTGTGTATGTGTGTGTGTTGATTTGTTAAGTTTTATAGCACAAAGGACACACTCCAGCAATTCTAGTGGGCAAGCCTGGAGTTGGTAATAGACTCACAGAGAGGAGGGGTATTTTTTGTTACCCATGTTTTGTAACTCTTGCAGAGGGCAGTTGGAGTGCAGGGCCATGGTGGGCTACAGCCAGGTTCACTAACACAACGTTCCAACCAAGTTAGTGTTACACACATATACCTGGGGATAGTAGTACTAAAAGCTTTATCTAGCTATAGATTTTAGAGCTCCTTTCTCAGGTCGAATATCTTATAAATCTGGTCTAATTATGATAACCCATACATCAAGTTTTTATATGAATCAACTTGTTTTGAAATGATTTTAGATTTCTAGAAAGTTAACATACATGGCTTTTCAACTATTGTGTGCAGTGTTTTGTGTTATGTAATACAATCTTTGTTGCATGCACTCTTCTTTCCAAAAGCTAGATCTATCTGGAAATTCTTCACTTACACAGGATGATCATTGCTGTTTTGTTGTAATTGCCAAGCCCATGTTGAACTTATTGCTTACAACAAGTAAAAATTTGCAGTTTTAATGTTCAGACATACACATTATCAGACGTACATTGTACATAAAAGTGATGTAGATATCAGTTGGTCAGTATACGCAGAATGCATAATTCTTGAGCAGCAAGTTGTGCTCATGAGAAAAATTATCTAAGGGACCACCAAAATGTGGTCATATTGGCCAGGTGGGCCTTAATTACAGGTGATAACTTGAACAGGTTTGACTGTGTTTTTGGTGGTGATGTACCAGATTCTCCAGCAAGAAGGTGGTGAGCTGAGGTCATAAGCTGTAGCACTGAACATCCTTGTTACAAGTTACCTCAAAATAACTGACTCATTCCTCTAATATTATCAAACCATTCCATTCTACTTGCTGTCTAACAACATAGCAAATGCAAATTTTGTGCTAAAAGAAAACCTTGGCACTGACAACAGTCAAAATTTTAACCAACTTTTACTAATCATTATGTTATCTTACATTACATTCCTTTGGAGTGGATCAGAAAAGTTCATGGTGTGGGGTTTTATGTGAAATAAAAAGACAAAAATTGTACAAGAGGTGAAATGAATCCATTACGTATAATAAAGGAAGTTGGGAAATTTATCATGATGCATTGTAAGAAAGAATGACAGGGAAACTGTGGACATACAAAGTAAAAAACTAATTCACCTGTACTCCTCTCCTACAAGCCTTTCTGGTCCATCCTTTTACAACAGGTGTCTCTTTCAGTATGACATCACGGCATGTTTGTAAGCACAGTTCACAGATAACAGCAAATCCTCTGTATTCTTAAGTCAGTCTGTATAACATAAATCCAGAAACATGCCTACCATGCTATTTTTGCAGACTGTGAAAGGAAAATGGTAAGTAGTTGTATGTGTCAAACTGGTGATTCTTGTTCCTTTACAAGTCCTGTAGAGTGCGATGCTCTCTGTTTCCCCAGATTGTGGTCCAGCAGAGTCCCATCCAGCAACAGGTGCAGGCGCAGGTGCAGCAACAGGTGCAGACCCAGGTGCAGTCACAACCAGCTGCAGTCTCCGTCAACACTGTAAGTCAAAGTCTGGCAAAACATTGTTAGGGAACTGTTTGCCCAACATAGTGTATGCTTAGTATAAGATGTGTTTACTACATGGGTAAGTTCCCAGCAAAACCAACATGATGGTTTCCCCATCCCAAAATGGCCCTACAGACAACCCTGTTTTGTTTATATTTCAGTTAGTATAAGACATGCACAAACAGATTTGAAAATTGGAATGTAGAGCAGTTTTACCTGTCCTGATAGAGCTGATACAATGTACCCTTTTCCCAGGCGCCAGTGATGTCATCCAGTACAGATGTCTCCCAGGCGACGTCTGTTCCGCAGGTGATCCAGGTGCAGACTGGGCCGGGGCAGCAGCAGGGCATCCAGACCATCATGGTCCAGCAGACTGACCCAAACACTGGACAGATCCAGCACATACCGGTAAGGACACTCTACTGACCCTAACACAGGACAGATACAGCACATACCGGTAAGGACAGACTACTGGCCCTAACACTGGACAGATCCAGCACATACCGGTAAGGACACACTACTGACCCTAACACAGGACAGATACAGCACATACCGGTAAGGACACACTACTGACCCTAACACAGGACAGATCCAGCACATACCAGTAAGGACACACTACTGGCCCAGACTTGGGCAGGTTGAATGCACATACCGGTAAGGCTAATGTCACATTTCCAAACCTGGACCCGGCCGGGACACATAAGACAGAAATGTATACGTAAAAATCTACACAAATAATGCCCGCGACTGTTCTCTTTACGTCTTGTGTAGTTTGGTGTCTTTTATATCTTACTTTTCGTTCCCCAAAACTGCCTGTCTGGGCTCCAGTTTGGAAACATGATGTAGGCCTAAGGAAGGACTGCAGGACCCTACTTGGGCAGGTCTAATGTACCTCTTGCAGTTGTAGGGTTTACAGAAAGGCTGGGCTGTCAACCTGGCTGGCTATCATGGCAGGGTACAGATACAATTGTATTCTAAGTTTAACTTTCTCTTGCTTATGTTCCTGATTTTAGTCCCTCTCATCATAAGCAGCAGACACATGCATGGCAAAAACTCTAGCAAATATGAAGGGGAAAGAGCAGATAAAGCACCTATCATTGGACTAGTTCAATATGTTTTTTTCACAAGGCACAATTATTACAAATAGGAAGCAAGATTAGGTTGAGAAGCTGGAGGTTATAAAGCTGAAAAAGTTAAACAACACAATTTAACTACCTAGAAGAAACTTCATTGACTTGTTCCCTTCGTTTACGAAGGGTTTGTTTTGAGTGCTGTTTTTTTGTGAGAGGGACGTTTGTCAGCCTGATAACTGGGGAAGGCATGGATGGATTGTTTTGATATTTGGTATGTGGGTAGGGTTAGACATGACGAAGGAATGGTAGGAATTGCGTTACGGCAGGGCGCTCTGGCGGAGTGTTATTGTACTGCAGCAGAACTTCCGGTTTTGATTTTTTTTTTTCGGGACATGTTTGGGTGATGATTTTTAAGTGGTAAGTAGCTGTATAAATGAATAGTAAGGTGTGTAAGTTTTGGCCACTTAGGGGTTTTGCTGGGGCGGTGAAAGTCATTCTTGTGTTAGGTTTTGAGAAGGAATTATGGAAGCAGGGGTCGATGGATCGGAATGACTGTAGGTATGCAGATAGCTTAGGTAGTGATGTATGTAATTGTATGATTATTATGCAAATTAGGAGGTAATTAGCAGAATGCAATAGGTATGTTTGGAAACCGTTGTATGGTGCGTGTCTGTGTACAGAAAAGCTCGCGAACGGCTGGACACATTGCTCTGATATTTGGTATGTGGGTAGTTCTTGAGAAGGAGAAGAAACGTACGAGGCATTTTTTCGTTTAGTGGCTTTTGACGGTTTTGCAGGGGATGTTTGTAGGTGGAAAATGGGTTTTACGCAATCGTAGGTATTACGCAATCGTGGGTATTACGCAATCGTGCTATATTTAGGTAATATTACGTCATGCCGAAGGGCTTCATGCTTACCCCGTCCCAACAGGAAGTGATCCCAAAGGTCATAGTTGCGCAATAGAGAAAATGGTTTATAGGGACAGTACATTATACATGATGGGGTGTGCATGTTCCCCATAAGATTTGATAATCTGTAGACTAAGGGCAATGATGATATTGTATACAGGGGCGTGTATTACACGTTTTAAAAGGGTTGCACATGTAACAGTTACTACCGGTACAATACACTGATGAACAAAGCAGGGTTTGTTTTTCACAGTAACTTGCAGTCATTGACTCATTGATGAGATTGTTTATAGGGAGTTTACATTAGACATATGGGATACACAATGTAGTGGACTGCATTGTGAAACAAAGAATGTTACGACATCATCATTGTTGCAACCATTGATACATTTGCTTCCGGCGGTGGATTTGTTATCCTACCTGCTGAAATTGGACAAATTTCTTGTCGGGATAAGCATTTGGTCTCTCTTCCAAGGAAGAAATTATGCATGTTTTATGTTATCCCGGACAGAAAAGGTGTCGCGAGGCGTATAGTCCTATTGACTGACAAGCCCCGTGCGGGCGGATAAAGCGTTCCCGCCACGGTACGGCCATTTGTACTGATATGTGGCGAGAACGTTTGGGCAAGAGACACGGGGTCATGTCAGAATTTCAATGAGTTCCAAGTCGCAAGCCCAAAATGGAAGTTATACTTTTATGTCTTGTTTTCCAAGCGATGTAATGTAGAGTATGTAGCTCACAACAAGGACACAAGTGGTAATTAACACAATCACGTCATTTGTACCGACATGTCGCGAGAACGATTAGGTGAGAGACACGCACGGGGTCATGTCAAAAGTTCCATGAGTCACAAGTCGCAAGCCCAGATGGATAGTTATACTTTGATGTCTTGATTTCTCTGCAATTTAATCTAGGGTAGGTCGCAGGTGCTAGTTAGCAGATTCATGCCGTTTGTACTGATAGGTTACTAAAACGATTGGGTAAGAGAAAAGGGGTCATCTGAAAAGTTCCATGAGTTCCAAGTCGCAAGCCCAAAATGGAAGTTATACTTTTATGTACCTGAGGAGGAGCATTCCGTGACGACACCAGCCATCACATTTTGGAGGTGTTCGCTGGGGATGTGAAGATCATTTATGTGGATCTCACCAATGACGGCGTTGATGTGGTCAACGTTATTGTTTTATGTGTTATTTTATTGATATTTTGATGCAACAGTAGATTTTAGCCCAGTCATTATAAGTCTTTATCTTCAAAAGACAATGAAAGGTATTTGCTTTGTCCATGGAAATGAATGGACAGGACAGTTTGTGTCATGTGCACAAACAAGAAAGGATGGATGATAGAATACTTTTAAAATACAGCTACTGCCTAAATCCCTTTTTTCGGCGCACCTTCCTATGTGACGGTCTCCATGCTTTCTCCCAAAAAGCGTAAGCAGGCCTTCTTCATCTCCCGTAAATCGTAGAGACACGGTTTCATTTTACACAATTTGTATCAGGCCATAACGTACACATACATTCCATTCCATAGTAAAAACCACAAACCCTTTGTCTTCGCATTATATTCTACAACTTCTCAATGCATTTCACAGATAACATTGACCACCTACTGCCAAGATTCCAAGTAACTTGCCTTTTAGATTCTTAATGACATACAAAAGTCTCCAATAATGTCGGCCTGACGTAGAAAACGCTCATCCTGACATGCACCTCACAGTTTCATATTTAAAACCAACAACATCCTCTCAACACCTCGCCTTCTCACTTCCACTTACAAGTGACGCTCTGTGGACGACACAGAACTAAAGCTAGCCAATGACACGTCTACAAATAAACCCTGCACCACCGCACCATCACCCATTTCACGAAGGTTGAGTTCTGCGAACGCTTGTTTATTCCTCTCTTCAGGTCCAGGTACAAGGTGGCCAGCTACAGTATATCAGGCTAGCCCAGCCTCCTCAACAACAGCAACAACAGCAGCAACAACAACAGCAGCCACAGCAGGGACAGCTTGTACAGCAGATAGCTGTACCAGCTGGACAGCAGCCACAACAGCAGCAGCAACAACAACAACAGCAGCAGCAGTTCACACAGTTTACTGCCGATGGGCAGGTAGGGAGAATGTTTGTAGTGGTACACATTGCTTAGTAGGCATGATACTGCCATTGCCTTAGTGTCTGAATTACTGAATTGATTTTCACATGAAGCAGATTGTGATCCCTTTGTACTTAAATTTATGATATAGTATAAGGGCTGTTTCAACGTCAGCGAGCTTCTGCCGTATTCGTTGATCACCAGAAGTTCTTCAAATTCAAAAGTCTCTAAAGAATCAAACATTTTATTGGGGTCTGAAAATCTACCCCTTCACATTGGGTGGGGCTCATGGACCTGTGGGCATCAACCAATGAAAAAGAGTGAGAGAACACTGGTTGTGTTTCTGCCAAAAATGTCATTCAGTAGTTCAGACGAGAGGGATTTTCCAGTTGTTTGACAGGGGCTTTAAGAAGAACCATAATTTCTAAATTTGTCTATTTGTAATGCTAACTATAAGCTAATTATCCTTAAAGAGGAGTATGCTACAGATCTTAAGAACAAATCCTGCTTTTCCCACCCCCAGCAATATCTCCTACAGCAGGTGAACATCCCCACCAGTGGGGCCCCTACCCCTCAGCAGATCTTCGTGGCACAGTCCAGCCCCTCTGGGGGAACAGCAGGCACCCAGCAGACAGCGCTGCTACAGCAGGATGGACAGCAACAGGAACAGCAACAGCAGACCTGATGAACTGGACTTTAGCAGTGCCAACTGTGTTTTGTAGTTGAGACATCATATGCCATGTTATATTTACAGAAGTTACGTATAGATCAACAGACCGTGATCTTCCTTGGGCAGCATTGTGGTATACTATCAGAGGAGCAAGTTTGAAAAAATGTAGAAATGACAATGTCCTCTGGGCCCAAAATACAGCAAATTTCACTGCTTAAGCAAGCGTGACAGCAACAGGAATGATTATTATAACTGAGTATTAAAGGATAAGTTTGGAGAATAAATAAAAAGACTTGTACAAGAGCGGCAACACATTCAATTGCATCATATGTACATAACATTATTACCTTTCTGGTACTGAGGTAAATACAATATCTTTTTAAGATATTTGACAGGATATCAGATCACTGTAGTATACGTAGTAGTTCTCCATGTCAGACATTATGATTCTTTATCTTTGCACATATTTTTCAGCACATGGTCTTGAATGATAAATATCTCAGGAAGAGCCAGGCAGAAAAGCTGTTTTTCCATGTTGAACGACTTTGAAACCATTTCTGGACCTTCTAAATGGAGTAGCTCCATCCACAATTGTAAAATTGTTTGTTGGCAGAAACGTCATTGCTTGCTGTTACTGTCTCGGATTCAGTATTTTTTACTATGATGTTTAAGTGGTTACATGCTGTATTTACTGGTAGGTCCCTTTTCCACTAGACAGTGATCAGTATTATGGAGCAAAATTGGATTTTTGTGATCCTTGATTTTGTAACTGAAACATGATACACCATGCATAAGTATAAAAAACAACAAAATGTGAACATATATATTCTTAATCTGTTAATTTGTTGAGCGATTTTCAAACTTTTTGTGACTCAGCAGTCACATCCTCCAGTGGAAAGAGGGTTATGTATTTTACATGTACCTATCAGTGCTGAATAAATAAGTAAATAAAAGGAGCTCCTTCCAATCTAGGTAGTTCCTAAATCATCTTATGTCCAATCTCTTATATATGTACATGTAGTTGATTACAATTTATTTTGTGAACATTCTCCTACTCAAAGAGTAGGTAGTCTTAACTCTTATGTATGGACTTGTACTTGGCACTAGTTTAGAACATATAGGTAATAATTTTGACCAGTCAGAGAGTAAAGTCAAAATCTATGTAAACATCTAAAATGATTGGTTGAACCCAATACACTTTGTTGAATACACTGTGTCATTGTGTTTCTTTTAAGTAAGGCGTAATATTTGTTTACCAAAGGGAAAACATATTATTGTGAGTGTACCAGTGACATCAGCATATTAACTGTTACGAATTTAAAAGCAACATTCCCAAATATTCTAGTTGTGAGGAAACAGTAGATTTTCCTTTCTGCTATTAAGTTACTACAGGCAGATCAAGTGTAAAATGATGTGTGAGAAGAAAACTAATATCACAAAGTATTGTTCAAGAAATACGATTTATTGTTAATATGGTTTTTCATATTGTCACAACCCCCTCCAACACATTGTACTGTCAAAGCAGTGGTGTGTACTATGATCGTTTTCTCCAACTGCACAAATCAATTAAGCTCTGCAGCCCAGTGCTACAATTTACATATAAGGGTACATTCATTTCATTTCTCCATGTTTCTGTAATTTCTGGAGAAGTATTAGAGTTGGGACTTACATTTAACACACTATTTGATACTGCAAAAAAATACTACACATAGCACTGGGTCACCTGACAGAATCAAGTCAGGAGTAGTGTTTTTACAGTTTGATAGATTACTGTGAGAAGCAATGGTATACATGTACATGGCCAATCTTTAACACTGACTTAAAATAAGCAACAATTGGTCAATTATTTCTTTTGCATAGAAATACTAAAACACAACTTTTTACTTCATAAGTATCATTACCAGAACAAGTATACTACATATAGCACTGTAACCGTTACAATTAAAATCTTTTATTATTTTTTAATGAATAGAAGCAGCAGCTGCCCTAAAGGAATAGATCTACTGAAGTGTGGATTATGTTTTCATCAAAGGACCACTCAACACTGCCAGTGCTTTCTGTCACAATAGTGGTGCAGCACTATTACCAGCAATGTTTCCCAATTTACATGTAGACTATAAATCTGAAGAAAAATCAGAAATACTCAAATAGATTCACATTTGAGAACTGTTGATAATAAACTAAACTGACAACATACATTTTGTAAAGGGGGTGGGCTTGAGAAACTTTAGAGGCATTTGACATTATTTGTCAACTGATTGCCATATTTCTGTTGACAGAATCAACTAAGCAAGAAAAGGGCTACGTATATGACAGTATTTTGTTGCTACTCTACTGTGTGATCTTCAATGCAAAATCAGTGCAGCACGTAATTTCAAAACATGGTCTCATTAAGGCAATCTAGTGTTCCGTCAGGTAATTAGATTATGTTTCCAACATTTTTTGGTCCACAGGATTGTCCTGATTAGATGAAGTACAGTCCTTGACTTCCCATAGATCCTTTTTATTCACTTCCCTCAGGGATGTCCTTGGAGTCTGTCTTAGTTGTCACCTCATCTTTCCCCTCTTCAGTGTTTCCTGCATCAGTGTTTTTAGTGTCTGTCTTTGGGGAACTTTTTTCACTTTCGATCTCTTGTTCCATCACTTCCTCCCCACTTTTGGTGACTGATTTGGCACTTTGGTGTTTCTCTGTCTCCTGAACAGGATGGTCTGTGCAGGCTGTGTCTTCTGCTTCTCCAGCAGGCTCCATGACTACATCATTCTCTTCTTGCCCGTCTCCATCTTCTCTGGGACAGTCACCCATACCCCCTACATCTGTTTCTGTTTTCTTGTCCCCTTCAGTCTTTGATGAGTTTTCAGTACACTTTGAAGCTTCGCCATCTTCTTTTGCAACTTCATCTTTCTCCTCAGTTTTTGTTCCTTCATCTTTCTTGGCAGCCTTTGCAGGCCTACCTTTTGCGATATCCTTTCCAGCTGACTCTTTCCCAGCATTCTTTGCAGCATGACCTTTTCCAGCACCCTTTGTACTTTTCCCAGCTTCCTTTGCAGGGTCGACATCCCACAGCTGGTCAGCCAGACAAAGCAGGCCTATCCTATCCTCCTTCCTGACAATGGTGTGAAGCCAATAGTCCAAGCAGCTTTCAATGGTGTTAGACAGGGTCTTCTCCACCTGATTGATAATAAAGGGGAATGATTGGTATGAATGAATTGGGACATTTTTTTCCCAGTCAAAGGACAAAGGAAAGATTTTGTACAAACCTGGCATGTTAAGAGGTGGTATGCAGTTTTAGGCTTAACACAATTGTTGTCTTCTGATACTCCTTGGATTATGTGTCTAAAATAGACTACAAACCAGTGACCGACTGAGAAACCTAACGATAAGTGTATAGCCAGATGTTACAAAGTTCAGTAACACCATCAGATGATTCTGTCACATCTTCTTGTGCCTTAGTTCACTGCCTTGCATCTTCTCCTCTAAAACAACAACACGACATGTAAAATTCTACTGGCAGGACTCCTACTTACCAGAGCCTCCCGCAGCACAAAGTGAATGAAGGGAGCCTTCAGGTGCTCGTAGCCAAACTCTCCAAGGCACTTCAACATCCGTGTGATGCGCAAGTAGTTGTGATATGAACTGTTGGGAGAAAGACAACAACCCTTAGGCCACAAAAACTGTCTGACAATGCGACTTTGAATTATGGACAACAATCTTATTTTTGATATAATCAGATTTTTTCAATGAGTTTTGCGTAATGTTTCTCCTACACTGAATGTTTTGTTCTGAATATACTAGGCCATCCTGGAAATAAGCTTTTATAACCTAACTCATCCCAGCTATCTGAAGATGAAAAGAATAAATCATTATGAAAAAAATGATTTTCTTGAATTCTGCATATTCTGCAAATACATTTTGTATAAGCAATACAATTTGTAGCGGAGAGGCACTGAGTAGTAGAGAGGGACTGACTTGTTAAGGTGGCTGAGCCTTTCCTCCCAGTTTTCAGAGCGTACGATCTCCCCAGTCATTTTGTTCTTCAGCTTCATACCATAGAAGTCCAGCATTAACTCGTAAGACTTGAGGATCCTGGCATGGGCCTCTGGGTTCTCCATAATCAGCTGGGTTACACATCAACAAACACATGTAGGGTCATCTCAACTTTCAGCAACCAGGTTTAACACTTGAACCTGAAGATTATATTTTGGCCATTTTTTATAATTTCATTAAGTTTCCAAAGAAAAACTTATTGTTTTTGCTGGCCTACTGGCCACATTCTTCCAACTTTAGCCAATCAAAACTCAGAATGTTTGATACATTTTTATCCTGTATTTTTGTCGAAAATGTGGCCTTTCTGGTTCACATTCAATTCTCTGGAGAATGGGGTAAAATGGACCATTGTTGCTCAGCAAAGCCCTTGCTTGAATACATTTCTATTTAGGGTAATTGAAGGGCTTGACTTACTAGTCTGCATGCAATCGGAGATATATTGTCCAATACATGTATATTGGTTAAGGTAGCCTTTTATGTTGACCATTGATATGTGAAAAGCTTTGAGAACTTAACCATCTTTCAGAATGGCATTGATGCTAACTACCAGTAGGTTTGTTGGGATACTTGATCAAGTAACAACAGTTTCAAAGAGAACTTACTTTGATTTCATGTTCTTGTAACTCCATGGCTTGCCAGTTCATGCCCTCTTCTCTGATGGGGAACAACCTGAAAAGTACAAAACTACTCTTCAGATTCAGTAACTATCAAGTGATGCAGATTGACAATTGAGGAAACTGAATATATTGCGTCACTTTCTTTTGTTTAAATACGGGCTTGGATACAAGATTAACATAGGACGTACCATTGGATGTACCCATGATGCATCTCTAGACGCTTATAGTCTCCCCACCAGTCCCTGTGGATGTTGTCGATGTAGTCACCTGTCAGAAGGGGGAGGAGACGGGTCAGATAGTCAAACATCAAAAATCCTAAACCAGGCAGGTGCTGTCCTGGACATATTACAGCATTGTCATTTTTGTCAGGATCTAAGACCAAGGACGTTATATGAGAAGGACTGAGTACGTAAGTAACACCCCGCTGCGCCCATTGTTTCGTCCCGCTGCGTTTCTTTGTCTCCTCCCCGGCACGGTACTTCTTTGTATAGACTGTCCGGTGCGGCTTTTGGCGGGGTTTTGCTGGAAATTACATATTAATGAGCACTGCTATGACGTCAGACAGCCCGAGCCGTCACGAGGACTCGCTCCGAACCCAGCTGTTTTCCGAAAATTTCCTTATTTGGGGAGCATTTCTGTCATGCGCAGAGATCGGCATTGTGTAGGGCGGACATATAACGTCCTTGCTAAGACTAAGTTGGAAAATCCATAGAACCACATGTACAGACAAGAAATTCTTGTACGCATTTCCAAGTTGTACAAAGTTACACTAATCTTAAACTTGAAGCATCTAACATTTTTAAACCTATCAATCACATATTATGGCATTTTGTAAGTGTAATACTTCTTTGTGCTATGAGACAGTGAATCACTCTCATATATCAATATTACATACATCAAATCAATATCAAATATTGTGCAACTGATCCAGAAGTATCTACCATCTGGCTTTGACTTCAGTTCGTTCATGTAGAACTTGTAGTTCTCATTGACGCCTGGGTTAGACCTCTTCCCCTGGAGCAAAAAAATGAAAAAAGAATCAAGTTCACATCATAATTCAATAGCTGACATAAGTAGTACCTTCCTGTAGTATATTATCATTTTCATGCCATTTGTCTGGTTTGATTTGGACACAATTCAAACCACATCAACATTAGCAATATGCATGGAAGACTCACAGGGTAGCCTTTGCGATAGTCCCTGGTGTCCTTGGAACTCCAGGATGACCTCAGTCTCACGGGTCTCTTCCGCCCTCCCTGTGGAACCACCTGGTCAAAGAAGGTGAACCAGTTAAAGAGTCTGAATGCTACGGACACATGTCATCATTGGATATCAAACTGACATCCTGGAGTCAAGTGTGGGATAGCCTGGATGCCAGCTTTTCAACTTTAGTCCCCTACTGCAGTTGCTTCTGTAGTCAGAGCAGTCTAAATGTGTGCACTGTCAACATTCTAGTAACATTTCCAGCTCAATTATCTTTTGCAGTTTCCCTATTAACCATAGAGTATAAATGCTAATTATAAGTTGTTAGTAGGGGATGTGTAAACAGTACCAAGGACAGTTCCAGTACAGTACTGCAAAAATTATCTAGGTACAGGTCCAAAATACAGGAACATCAATGTACCACATAGATGAAAATATATTATTGGAATATGAAGAAAACATGGGTGTAAGGTTTATCTGCATGATATGACACCTAAACTCGAGTTGAAGCTCGAGGACAAGAGAAGCAGGTGTAAAGCTAATTCTCTTCTTTTCAACCCATCTCTCCCCACACATTTGCCACCTCATATAAAAAGCCTGACACATGTGAGACCATCCAGTCTTCATTTTCTTCCAGGCCGATCAATTTTGTGTGATTAAAATACTGAATTCAAGACGTGAAATGTCTCATCAATGATGTCTCACTCACTCACTCATCATTGAAGACCACTGGTTTACTTTGTCAGATACCACAGGGGGTAAGGATACTACGGCCATGGACACCACAGGATAAGGACACTACAGGGTATGGACACTGCAGGGTATGGACACTTAGGTATGGAGTCTATGGACACTACAGGGTATGGACACTACAGGGTGTACGGAAACTGCATGGGTATTAACTGCAGGAGGAACAGACAATACCATTGATACCATCCTTGGGAAGAAGGCGATGGACATTATGGGGGGTACGGTTACTTTGGGGGTGGGTATGGACACTACAGGGCATACAGACACTATAGAGGGCACGGCTACTACAGGGCTACGGTCACTTCAGTCTTTCGGTCACTACAGGAATTGGATACAGACACTTCAGGAGGCACTGCAGGGATATACGTCTAGTAGACACTACAGCTACAGGGGGTGCAGATTCTGAATACATTTTGTTATGGTAAATTACTTCTGCTTTCATTCCCAAAATAATGGTTTTGATAAATTCAAAAGTTCAAGTTAACCTCAATTTTAACGTCTAATTGCGGACATGATAAGTCAGCTCAAAATATTGTTGGTTATGAAAATTATATCCATGTTTAAATCAAGGAGCCTTCATACTCCGTTGAAGCACACTTCAGTATCTCTAAATAGAGTGTAGTTGAGACGGATTAAGCATTGATAACCTCGCACTCACCAGTTCCCAGCCGAAGTCTCGGATCGCCCTAGCAAGGCCCTCCCTCCCCGCCCGGGCTGGCGGCAGGCGCCCGTTCGCTCTCAGGCGCTTCACCCGAGGGTCTTCCTCCCAACACTCGTCGTCCGACTCCTGTGTGACCTCCGGTCCGTAGTACCTGCTCCAAGACTGTCCCATTCTGCCGGCCGAGTGGTCATCTGGATGTTGCATTTCCTCTAAAAAAGAGAGAAACGTCAGCAGGCTCAGACTGAGAACAGGAAGCATCAACGCGGAAGTAAACTTCGGCTCTGGAAAGTCCCGTGTTTTATAGAAATATGTAGCACCGCATTCGTGACGGAGATTAAGGGCCAAACCACTGGTCCGACGGGGGGCGAGGAATATCGCTACTGTCTTGCTGTCATAGAAAGCAACTAGCTTTCATCTGTAGAAAGTAAACCTGGTTTTGAAGTATTGGGCAAGGTTACCCTATGCAACGTTAAGAGTTTGTTATCGCTTTGCCTTCCTCTTCATTTGCGACACATCGTCATTGGTGAAACTAGCATACCATTTGATACATCGAGTCATGTTCAGACATTACTACAACCCTACAATATCGCCCATGAGAGATGTCTTCTGTACAAAACAAATTTCCTCCCTAGTGATACATTAAGGGTCTAGAGCTTGAAAGTTTGTACCTATTATAACCTGCTATGGTGTAGTCATTTTCAATACTCGGGATATCATACCGGTAGGTGGACGACTACCGTCCCAACCCCGTACCCGTGGACTACCGTCCCAACGTCGGCTTTGAAGGTAAGAGTAGCAATGTGGCGTTTAGGCTCAAATGCCTCGACGCACGTATAACATCACGTATAATGGCCAGGCACGAATGGAAAAGCAGTCAGACGGCGCTCACCAAAACTTTCCAATGGTTTTTAGGTATATATGTGGAAACTCCCCTTTTTGGCGACGCCTCAGGAGCGGAGCCGTTCTTATAGCACTGCGATTGAGTTGCCAGGAATTCTAAAAATTCCACGGATGCGTTCCCAAGGGAATTCTTTTTTGGCTACATTTTGCGGGACCGGCCTTTACATAAAGAAGAGAAGAACTCTTAAATCTTGGGGCATGGAATAGCCACAAGGTTAGAGTTTGTGCACACTAATAAACTCTATATTACAGCTTTTTAAATATATTTCATATTAACTTTCTGCACGTTAATTTAGACCAAAATGTCACAGCTGCTTGTTGTTGTTTTAGATAGGCTTTCGTATAATGAATAATGTTACGCCTGGCCCTGTAATTGACACTGGTTCATATAGATGCCGTTTTGAAAACTGTTTTTGATATGTCAAGTATAAAAGAAGATACAGAGATGAGATTTTCCTTACATTGGGCACGGTACGGTGGACATTTAACTCAGACTGACCGTGACTACATGATGCTGGCCTTACTTTTACTTAGCCTTACTGTGTGATGGAAGTGATGCTTTCTATGAGTGTTTTCTTTTATTTGGTGTGTTTTGTATCATGTGCGTTTGTCTGCACCTTGGTATTTCATTGATTTCATTTTTTTTTGGCTTTCATGATGATGGCACATTTGATATTTGTTGGGGGATATCGGCTGACACTCCAATTCATCCAAGACTGGAATACGTGCCATCCTTCTGTAGTCCGGGTGCTACCTGTGGACACAAATAGACAAAAACACATAAATGAATAAATGCCTTTAATGTGCCTGTTACAATATGTTTGGTGTAGGTATGCTCTTCTTCTGTATAAACAAGATTCAGAGTCATCTTGCAGAGTCACATGCAAAGTGTGTGAGCCAATTATGTTTACTGAATGTATCGATGTTTTAAAAGTTGATGTTTCCCGCTATAAGAAACAAGGGGGCTCAAACCTGCCCCACTTTGTCCTGACGTTTAACCCTATCTGCTACGCAAATGTCAAGGCCATATTTTGTTCGCGGGACAAGAGATTTTAAAAAAAAATTTATCATACCAATGCTCTCATTTTGCATAAAGTGTATTTCAGTTTGTACATATTCGTCTAAGATACCTACATACATCATGAAAATCCATTATTCACATCTTGAGAGCCTGATTAAATCTCGCTTATAGCGGACAGCGGAGTTTGTGTTACACAGACTAGGGTTATCCTCTTCGGACATTATTTTTACAGGAACGTCCCCTGTAATTGCAGAATTAGCTGCTAATCATAACTTATGTCATTTCTTCCAAAGCACAAGAGCTGACTACCGTACAAAAGTTGTGACCATAGCACATTCCGACATAAGACATCATAACCGGGAGTTTCTTTGCCGAACCGAACGAAGCCGCTGGGACGCTTAAAATTTAATCATTTCCAGTTTTTGTCACACCCTTCCAATGCGCCAAGTACAAATCCAATCCATCCATTCGTTCTTGAGTTATCTTGTACACAGGCAGACATACAAACAAACACTATTGATTATGTCGAAAAAGTTCGGTCGAACACGACGTTAAGTAGCTTAAACTTTAAATAAACAGATATACTGACGTTATTCAATGAAATTGAAAAAAAAAACCCACACAAACGAGCAACTAAAAAATCCAATATCTAAGTGATAATCAATAATCCAGCAATTTATGTTGACTCAGTAACGAAGTTACAATTGGGACACTCATTCGGATGACGGCATACAATCTATAGAAATAGTCGATACAATGAGCCATTCTCGAAAGAACATTTACAATGCAAGTAAAAAGACCTTTATTTGCCTTTTAGTCGTAGCATTAGTGAACGGTCCCTCACACACGAGGGGTACAAGCGGTACTACATGTAAGCAGGCGCGGCCAAGCCGGCTTGGTCATTCTGAGCAAAAGCGTTCCTGTTGGCGGCCACGAAAACGAAACAAAATCAACTCAATCAAGCAATTTTGCAGAGAAACCTTCATCTCTTCGACTGGGGTGCGATCTTTAGGCTGTGATGGAGTAAGACAATTCAGTTCAAATTCCCCTTCCGGAATTCCCCTGGTCTCCCCCATGCCTGGCCCACAGCGGCCGAGGAAACGTGTTTTCGATCCCGTGTTTGTTCTACGCCTAACCTGGAATCCAGTCTACTGCTGGCTGGGCCTACCGTACTTAGTGCAGGCTTTGTACGGGGCCAGGGAAGCTCCCAGCCGCTTAGGTAACCGGCCACACCCGGTAGAATTTTCACGGGGTTAGACTTAGCCTAGTGGGAGTTAATTTGCCCGCCAGCAGTAGACTGGGGAATAGTTAATAGGAACAGTTCTCGGCGCGGCGATCCCCGCGCCGTTTCTAACCAATAGTGTTACGAGAACCCAATCAACTTGCCGCGCCTTGATTGGTGCGCGCAGCACGCGGTAAATCCGCCTTGTCAAACCCTGACATGATTACCATATCAACATGGCCGACTCGGGGGAGCCTGACACACGCGCACGGCTGCTCTGGAAAATGCCTTTTTCCAGGGCTCTGTTGTTGTTTGAAGGGGTCGATAGCTTTAAAGATAAGCAGAAGGAAGTTTTGTGGTTGTCTCTGCATGGAAAGGATGTCATGGCTCTCCTCCTCATTGATCTACCAAGCTGACCCACGGGCCGCGGGACATAACTGTTGACATCACTCGAGTGTCCAGATGGACTGAAGTCCGCGAACTTTCCAACTCTATAGAGACTGTTCTGTCCCCTCTGGTCGCCCTGATCAGAGACCAGGTCAAAGAAGCCAGATGACTTGGGGTATCAGTTGGCGACGCTACTCCCAGTGAGAATTAGAGGCGTGCAGATTGGGAGGTTTCAGCTCGTTTTGAGACGTGGGTCATGACTTGTTGTTGTTCCATATCACTTATTCTCCGTGTAAATGACATTCAACTGGTCTCTCTACGTTGTTTATAAAGTACCATTAGGTTATATCTAAAGAAGAAAGAACACTACATACATCTGTGATTACCTTTCACACAGTCATAGAAAAACGTTGATATTTTGTCTGTCTCCAGATCCATTTCTCTTCATGAATAAAACTTAGTCTTACCAAGGAGTCTTACGTTGCATACAGGAACTTCCAATATCCATTGTTCATGTTCTTTTCTCACATTTCGTTTAAAAAAAAGACTACAATGTTATTTAGTCAGTTGTGACATTTATTCTGGCTTACAAGGATCCCAAAACCGCCCGATTGTAGTGTAGATACGAAAGTGATATGATTACATCACGGCAAGCAGGCCATGAATATGTAACAAGGCAGTAGTGGATTCGCCAACGCATGGCGCGCTCAGGCCAATTGTGCCGTGTGCTGAGGGACTCCCGTGGTGTAGGAAGCCTTATCGCAAATCTGATCTCGAGGAAATTTAAACAATTAAGGATCTCCCCAGTCTACTGCTGGCGGGCAAATTAACTCCCTGGCAAATTAACTCCCACTGGGCTAAGTCTAACCCCGTGAAAATTCTACCGGGTGTGGCCGGTTACCTAAGCGGCTGGGAGCTTCCCTGGCCCCGTACAAAGCCTGCACTAAGTACGGTAGGCCCAGCCAGCAGTAGACTGGATTCCAGGTTATTCTACGCCAGGAGTGGGGGCAGGGACAGTACGCGACATGAACGGCATAAACAGCGTATTTCTGACAAAGGCAATTTAAAATGGTCTTTACTTATAGATATATGAACTTGAAATTTGTGGGCTATACTGACATGTAGAGCATTTTAGATTGACGTGTCGGCTGAGTTAAATTCACTAGCGCTTTCAGAAAACGACAATTCCAGGTGGCAACCTGCTGACGAACTTTTGCCTACTGCTAGGGCATACACTTTGCAAAACTAGCGGACCACATAGGTGCAGAGAAAACTTTTTACCGGTCAAAACAATAGCCACAAATAACGTCAACAAAATATACACATTCAGTGCCTTGTGAAACATACCTCTACATTGCATGTACTACGAATCTCATAATTTGACCAAATCAATCTTGATCAAACTTGGCTAGAAGAAAGAAGCTAGCATGATTTTGCTTACTTCCTACCAAGGACGATATTTTAAATTTTTTTTTAGAATTCCATCTGAAATATTGCCGGGCAAAGTACATCATTGAGCAAACAAGCCGAATGAGGTCATATTCCTGTGTAATCTCATTGGTATAAACAAACACCCATCCCCCACTTCCCAACTTCTCAAAGTCGATGTTGGCTTCGACAAAGTTCGGTCAAAATCGCCATAAATTCTGTTATCTTTCTGCCTACAAGTCGAAGTAGGTTTTACACATCTGGAATTCTTTCTAAACAAGATAAACTCATCCAAGGAAACAACAACGACACGAGCGGTATATTCCAGACCCCCAATCTGATCTCAAAAATTAGTGACATTTTTGAGATGGGTTGGGGTCTGGTATACCATGAGTCTAGTTAACATAGCCCCTTGCGGGGTTATTGGGGGGTAACTCAAGGAAAAATGCTAGCAGCTCTGCCCGTCATAAGGTTCAAACGATGAAAATTTGAACAAGACAAAGGTAAGAATTTTTGTACCATGCCGATTTCGAGTCAAAGTGCCCACAGCAATATTGTGTACATGCGGCATACGAATAATCACAAAACATTGGCGTGAATATGGAGAACAACTTACCACATGATGGTAACGAACGGCCTCTTCTGACTACCGGGGACGTCCCGACTTTGCACGCGGTCCCGCCACCCGCTTCGTCGGCCTGCGGTCCCGGTAGCTGGCATTACGTTGACAGAAGCATGTTGTGGTGTGGATTCCCGGGCACTGCTTTACGCCAAAGTTTCCACGGACTTTTTATACCACAAGATACGTCATTAAAGGATGACCTCATCTATTGCACGGATGATTGGTGAAGACCTCAGACGCAAATTAATATTTAGATGAAGACGACAAGGAAACTTGCTGACTTCGCAGGGATGGCACTAGGATGGCACCTCGAAAGTAGGTCAATCAGCTGTAGACTCTGATCGGACGATGACCTACATGACCTAGGATATTTCCGCCTGCACAATTTCTTGGAAAGCCCGATGGTGTCACTATCTTTTAAAGTCTCGATTGAAACCAGTAAATCAGTACTAGAATTACTACGATCCGCATGGCACATCTTACATTTGTAATATGTAAGCTACAAAGTCTACAATTTCTATCGTGAACTGAGGAGATTTAATAATTGTTTATTCAACTGACAAACTACCGTGGGGGCCTCGCATGTGTTAGCGGTAATAGCCCTCGTTGCATAAATAAACCTGGCAGAGGGCCAACGTTGTTAATTTTGTAGCCTAAAATTTTCTGAAACTCTCAAACAACATTGTTGCATATTCACCGTCATTGAAATAAGTATCAAAACAATCAATTTGCATTTGCGTTAGATACAGTGCAGCTTAATCAACAACACTTGAAGTTAAACATGTTTAGAAAAGCAGTTCAAACAAAATCCTAATTTATAGTTTATTTATACCAAGGACACACTGCTACAGTGCATTACCCCTTACTTTCCAAGCAGAGGCTTGGTTCCGTCTTTTTTGACGTGTATTTATTATGCTTGCGAAGCAAAACATATTAAGAGTAAATGTCTGTAAGAATCAAACATCAGTGCTCAGGGTAAAAAAATCGATTTGGTTCATATTTTGCACAGTGATAGTATAGTATTTGGCCCATAACCCCTCAAAATAGCTCCTTTTCCGGTCAAAACTTATTGTTGTCAAGGCAACAGCCTAAACAAGTTTTGAGGCCATTTTCACAGATTTCTGCATGTCAACAACATGGAAATTGGCCAAGTTTAGGACACGATTACTACCAAATGCTTTATCGCAATGAAAAATATCAAAGGATTTTGTTAGACTAATGTCTAAACTTGAACAACATAGGTGTGAAGTCGATGAACAACATTAAATTGTATAACTATATAAACAATACATTTGTTTTGCGACCAGAACATCAAAACCCACTAAAACCTAGGGACCTTCTGTTCTGCATTTGTGTGCATGTTTTGGTAAAGAAACAGAGCTTGATTGTGAATGTATATAACCACACTAGTAATCAGTGCCGTGGCAAGAGGGAGGGGAGGTGGCGAGGGTTGATTAGCGTAATCAAAAAAATAAAGTTACTACGATGAAAATATAGCGGTCGAATAGAATTTTTTTTTCTTTTCGTCTCGGAAACGTCCTGCATTTCTTTGTGGCCTTTAAATGTCTAGTTTTTTTTTTCGTTTTTATCGGGCTTTCTCTTTTGTACCGTTTTCTTTATGTCTCTTGTTTGAATGTGCCTCTTTATCGGGGAGTTGGGAGGGGTTGGGTTGAATTGTAGAGATAAACGCTGAAATTGTTAATTGGGACAAATCGGATAGGACGACTTCACGATGCGAAAGAGGAATGGACATGCCACCCAGGCTCCGAGGTCCGATGCCGTCTGGACCAATCCAGTCCCGTACGTTTTACCAAGGATAAAAGCTCCTTGGTTTTACCCGTCCTGATACATCTGGACCAGTCTGGATACCAGACCCCAACCTCAACAATTTCTATTGTGTTGGTAGATATTTTTCAGATCGGGCTGGGGGCTGGTAACCGGGCTACACTTGGGTTTTTATCCAGCTTTCTGGAAATCGCTCTGTAGAAAACAGAGACCCAGAGACCAGACTCAAATCTGGCCCTTATAAATTAGGTGGCCAACTTGCGTGGTCCGCTGGTTGTAACACAACAAACAGGTCGCATATGGTGATGATTTTGTGTCGAGGGGTATGGTGAGATTCAGGGGTGAACCGTTATGTGCTCAGTAAAGTAGGGTGACAAGGAACTCGGAGCGTACATACCCAGCCGTAGCAGATCATAGCATTTTTTATTGTACATACGATGGTCTCACACAGCCATGTTCATGTACGCATGTACTGAAGTAAATGATTACATTGATATCATCTTGACATCAATCTGATGTACAGCTGTAGATAATATGGAATGGGTAGTAACAGCTTACACCTGTTTGACCTAGTTTCCAATCAATGGCTCGGTTGGGAGAATCGTCTTGATCATGCGACACTCCATAAGTTTAAAACAAGTGTTCTTTTTCTTCTTTGTCTAACTCTGCATTTGCAAATTTGCCATAAATGTCTTGATATGAAGCATTTGCGTCAGTTCGGTGACATGCTTTTTGTTTTGTGAAAGGTTTAGTGCCACAGGCCTTCGGTAGGTTTGCATAGTATACTCAGCTTTAAAATTATCATCCTCATCAGTTGGCTGCGGAGCAGTTGATCACAAGTTCCGTCCAATCAAATTAAATCAAACCAGTTCAGCGGTCACGGGCGTGAGCATACTCATTCTATGCAAGGTCATGCAACCCCTGACTGCAGTAAACTTAGCCCCGGGGCCCCAAGCAAAGTTATCAGTCAGCGATAGTCAGCAGTATGTGTGTGTACTTTTGTGCTCGGAACTTGAGAGTTACAGAAATGGAACGGTATCTAACTATTTGTGACTATAATTTTTGTCCATAGTTTATTTTGGTGAGGAGGTCACTTCATCCTGTCCTGGTCAGTGTTTACGTATTGACACGGTCGATTCACATGAGAAAATTGCAAGTGAGTTAAACAAGGAATCCGATTGAAATTTTCTATCGGATTAAAAAAAATGTGTTCACATGAGTTTTATACAATCGGATTAAACTCAAACTTGCGACCGCGACCACGCAATCGGATTAAAATCTTTACCGCGGCACGCGTCGTGTTTCCAACGACCACCGCGGGCACGCGTAGTTTTTCCAAAATGTTGCCAGACTTCGTCATAATTTTGAAGGTTGTAGCGACATCGATATTGATAATAACTGTTGAGAAATCGGCCGGCATTGGTCAAATTTTGAGGCGTCGACGGCCCGCAACACACACTGACGAAAGTGGCGGCTTTTAGGTCATGCGGGGTCATTGGGATAGTCTATTTAACTGGGGGTGGAAATGTTACGCGCGGTGTGATTATACTCTACATTTAACTATATCAAATGTATCTGTTGCAGAAGTTGCATGAATAGGGGAAACTTCTACCAAAACATTTGACTACATCACGTATTTATCTGAAATAAAAGTTTGTGTTTCGTTTAAAAAACTGCTCGCCCATGCTTGCTAGCAGTGAAGTGACCCAAGCTCGAAAATTCTGTTTAGACACTCTTCCGACTGTTTTTCTCGTAGAATATTTGCCTTATTAGTGGTGTTGGGACATTGACTCCAACAACAGAAGAGAAACAAAACCACACATGTTATTTTCATGGGCTATATTGCCAAAATGAACCAGTCGGTCTTCTGCCGCACTGCCGATTTTCGGGAAAGAACCGGTGTTCCGGCGAATCTTGCGGCGTCCGGTTGTGGTTAACCGTATAGTAGCAGTAAGATGATTTTTGCAAGCAAACTTGCCCATCAACTTCTTTTCTAATCCGTGTATCATACTTTTTTGCCATGTTGTAGGTATGGTAGTACGTCTAAGGTCCACTGCACCCGTATGTATGACGTCAAAATCATGAAACAAGCCCGAATCCAATCCAATTGTGTTCACATGGGCGATTCTGGTCAATCGGATTGCGCGCCAATCCACCTCCCGAGGTGGATTGCAATCCAATCCAATCCAGAATGGGTAATCCAATCGGATTAGTTCTGTTCACATGGCTTTGGATTGGTCATTATAATCGGATTCATCGTTTAACTCACTTGCTTTTTTCCCATGTGAACGGGGTAGCGGGCAGACGACGAGGTCATCCCCTGCCCTGGAGTGCAGCTGGAGAGTCCTGAAGCATAAACCGACAGCTTGCTTTGTTGTAAAAACAAACGCTGATATTTTTCCACGTGTTAGTATGGCCAGGGAAGCTATAGCAACACGACACCAGGCCGTGATGTTTACCAAACCAAGCACTTAGGGCGACATAATGTCGTGTTTACCACAAACAAACAAGGCGTCGGGATCGCCCCGAGCATCACCCAACTCTAATCAATACACGTCTGCCCAATACCAGATACTGTAAATGCAGAAATGTTCGCGGTGGATTAATGTTCGCGGTTTTCGCGGCGGCCGCTTCACCGCGAATTTAGAACCACCGCGAATATTTTTCCATAACAGTAAGAGATTACAGTGCATGGTTCTACCGCGAAATTAAAACCACCGCTAAAGGTGCATTTTCCCGCTACCGCGAAATTAAATCCCCGCGAACTTAAATGCATTTACACCTTTATGGCAAAGTGCCTTACCAATGTTTCAGCTAGATACTGGAATTTGCTTTGGAAATTCGCAAAATAGCATGTTACAACAAAGCGTCAAAGGATATCGATGTAAATGGAAATGTAATGCCAATATTATACGCGCTCGTTTACACTCAGTGTGCCCAAGACATCACAAATAAGAGTGGGTGAGTTCACACGTGCTTTAAACTCAAGTCCGTTCGGGAAAGAAGACTATTAGCAACACAGCAAGTAAATTTTATGGATGACATCCTCCACAGACAGTTATTACCTGTTTTAACATAGTCAAAAACCTGGAAAATCCCCATAAAGACCCCCCGCTCACGGCTCGTGGTATACATGGCCCAATTAGACGACGCTTGATTTTCAATTAGTAGATATTCCTCTCTCCAGTAAAGGTAAAACCATTCATTTAAATTGCTGGTTGTCGGAGAACAAGCCCCTTAAAGATCACAGGAATTCAGAGAGATGAAAATCGTGTTTTCATTGGTTCTGGTAACCCCCTGTAACACCCTCTTAATTTCAATACTTCATCTTCAAATTTTTATCAGTAAAACTTAAGAACACATGGAATATGGGAATATGAAACTTTTTGTCATATCTTAATCAGAAGTATCAGAATAGCCATCGCAATTTCAGTAATTTTCAGTCATCAATAGTTTGATTTTGGAGGGTCTCAGAGGGGGGCCCCAGAACGCCATAACGAAAAATAGCTGGAGGGTTTTAATCATATGGCTGTTCATAGTTCCCCATACCTATCACACATAAAAAGTTTGAGTTGATTTGGCCGACCCCCATCTTCCGACCTCTGCCTGGTTTTCTCCTGCAATGACTCTTAATTTGAATAATTATTGACGAGAATCTGTAATTGGCTATTTGAACAGTGTATGCGATTCAACTGTGGCGGTGTGCTTACCTGCAACTATTGTACTAGGTACGACTTTGGTACTTTGATTCCGCGGTTACTGCTGGTGGAGTGTTTGTTGTAGTGAGACAGACGAAAAGCCTCGGCCGTGATGCGTTTGATATGACACGTCGTTGACAAATTCCAAACTGCATCCTTCTCTGTATCTTTCCATGCTAATTCAAAGCGTTTATGTTGCTAGCCTCCTTCACCGGCCTCTCTGGGGGCCTACCTACCTTGTCCAAGACTGTATCACAGCGCATAAATTGACCTCACCTTACAGCATGCATGACGTCAATAGAACATAGTAAAGAAATTTATTTTATCAGAGTTAAAAGACATATGATTACTTGCACTTTAAGTCATGATTTCTAACGATGACAAGTAAATTTGGACTACAACACTTTTGAACACAATTGTACGGTAACCAGTCCAGCTACTTAGTTCAGTTAAGACTTCTCAATACCTACTTTAACGAATAAGTCTAAACCGTACCGCCGTTACCTTCTTATTAATTCTCACGTCGCCAGTGTTTTTTTAAAAAACCACACTTTTTTAGCGTTTCGTTCTGATTTGCGACTTGCATATGGATTGATATCCCCAAGGAGGTTATATTCAGAATTTCTGAATATAACCTCCTTGATATCCCTTACCTCATCCAAATTCTGCTTCACGGGCACTTACCAAATGCGTTACGGTCCAATGATCTCATTATTGGCACTTCTCCATCATTTGATATTCCAAACAACTGAATTCTGGCGCGCAGGACAATAGTACTTTTGACTATGACCGAATCAGGTTTTTTTTTTTTTTTTTCAAATTTCTTGTTTTCAATTAATCTTTGAAAATCGTGAAGGTAAGCTATGGAGATAACACACTGTCTATCATATACGAGCCAGATCAACATTGCACTGAAGGCGACCACGCAAACACCATGAACTTGCATCCTGTGCGAGTTAAAGTTAAAGTTACCCTTACATCTGTGCAGATGCTTTTGGGGTGGCGCCCATCTCCATTTCGAGTAGCCCTTGGGCCACACATGTGCAAGCCACTACAGCAGGGGGCTGGTCCGCTGGTAGTGATGTGTGTTTAACTTCCATACTCTTTCTCTTTAGTGCTGAGTGCTAAGCAGAGAAAGCAGCATGTACCATTTTTAAAGTCTTTGGTATGACCCGGCCGGGGTTCGAACTCACGACCTACCGAATGCAAGGCGAACACTCTAACCACTAGGCCATTGCACCTGTGCGAGTGGACTACTAAAAATTGTTTCATCACATCGATTAATGTTGTACATTTATAAGCTTGCAATCAGATAGCAAGTAGCCGTGACACGCCAGACTGCTTATATACCCACCCTTGATAAACAGTGTCTGGATACGGTGGGAGCCTCTAATCAATCCGTCCGTAAATCCTACAATTTTCGTACATAACATGTAATTTCATGATCATTGTCAAAACGGTACATGTAATGGGTACATGTGTATTATTTTTGTCAGCCGATTTAATTTTCCCATGGCGCTCTGTGACTTAGGTCTGCTCAAAAGCTGTGATTCATTTAGGCATTCATTGAAACAGTGTTTCCAAGCCATTTGCACAACTTTGAAAGGTACTTTGAAGCAAGTAAACGATATATGATGCAATGTTCTTGCTTGTGGCTAACAGGTTGGTCCAAAAATAGCGCCATCTAGCGTTCCCTGACACACCAACACTAGTACATTTCATCTGGCACTGTTGGACTAACCTTTAACTTTTGCCCAACTTTCGCCTGGTGAAGGAAGTGACTCACTCTCACGAGGTACGGCATAGGATTTCCTCAGAGCGGTCGGGATTCGAAAAAATAACACTCCTTGTGACTTGGACAAACATGGGACCGACTGAAACGAATTCATTTTGTCAATAATGACCGGCTTGTTAATTTTACTGGCACAAGAAATCACGGAAAACTATATGTGACGTTAGCTTTGTTAAAATGTCATTCTAACTATCCCCATTAAGACTACTCCTTAGTTTATTCAAGGCAATATCTAGCCTGATTAAATCTCGCTTATAGCAGCCCGCCAAACATCCGCCGGCCCCCGCGGGGAGGGGCCAGTTACCGCAGCCCAGGATAGCGGAGTTTGTGTTACACAGACTAGGCAATCTCCCTTGCAATTGGTGTATTTCTATAAATCTTGTACAGGCATTGAATAGACCTCACTTTAGAGAATCTTTACAGAGAGAGAGAAATAGTTTATTGACTTTGCAGCTCAACTTGAGGCTGAACCTGTCTATCACGTTTCAAAAATGTTCACATTACATGCCTTTATTTTTCCGGATCGATTTTGACATAAAACTTTTCATGTCGTACAAGCAATGGCATAGTCCAGTTTCTATAGCTTTCAAAGACTCAACCTTGTCTACCAGGAGGTAACTAGAGTTCACCAGCTATTCTAGGGATATGGGGCCCAGGGGCAGTGATTATCCAGAAAACGATTTTTATCATCTTGCTGTTGTCTGCACTACTTTATTTGGCGGGTACGCCTATTAATTGTACCGTCGTAATTACTCCCCCAGGCTGTCCAGAATAGCCCACTCCATTGCAACGCCAGCTGCCTGATAGGAGTCCCTGGTAGTGCTGTGTGGGACTTCCCCGGAAAAATCCGCTTTTGTCAGGCGTCTACCCTCTGATTGGTCAGCGGAGTCAGGTGACCCCCGGTGAGCTACCTGTTGTGTTTGACATGCAAAGTTTCACCTAGCGCGGGGAGGCTGGGTCTTGTGTGTCACACACCTTTGTTCTACCTTCCGCGGTGCTTCTTGTCCCTGCGTAGGAGGGACCAGGCGCAGCGAAGTCACTCTGGTTGGGGGGAACTTGCCGGGAATGCCCGACGAGGTTTACCTGAGTTACAGTTACACGCTGGCTGACAACAACCATGGCAACGATAGCATGATGGACGGGAGCCGCCGACGATTTTTGGGACCTCCCTTTACCGTCGGTATCGGGGGCCCTCCCCCTATTATCCAAACTATGGCGCCCAGGCCGTCACTCATGAGCCACGTAAGGGTTCCAGTGACAATGTTCTACAGCAATGGTGCACTCAGACCAGCTGGTTCGGCCCAGGCAGTGCCACAAGTGGGCCCCCCTGCACCAAGTGGACACACGGAAGCGCTAAACATGACCAAGCGGCGCCTCGAACAGAGCGAGAACGAAAAGCTCCCGCCTAAGAAGAGGAAAACAAACTTTGTGCAGCATGACGACGACTCTGCTCCCAGCCCGACTACAAGCACCCACTCAGGGGAAGGCAGTAATACCAGGCTAAACGACAAACCCATGGACCTACGGGTGAAGCAAGAACCGAGGACACAGCCCCAGTCTTGTCAACAAGGTCAAGGTAAGAAAAAATCATAATGATCATGATGCTCAGATACACCTGTATTATGTGTTATTTGCCTGTCCTAGGGATACTTTCTCACCGAGCTCGAGGTTCGGATATTGCTAGTAAATATCAACTCTTGAAATGGCATGACAAGGCAATGGTCATATATTTGTCAAAATAAGCAGTTTTGCAGGCGATTTAGTGACAGGAATATGCTGACAGAATGTTTACGGTGGGTTGTGAGGAAATGATGTAAGTGAGGTCGACGACCGAGAAGACCGATGACATGTCATAGGCCTTAAAAGGCATAGGAAAGTTAATGTTACGATTTTCATCTCCATTTCGTCCTAAGGGATCGAACAAATAGAGTTTATAAACGCAAAACTGAACTGCATAAGGACACTGTCATTTTAACCATACAGATAAAATGTAATATCACACAGAGTGTCAACAAAAAGGGGGCCCGAGTTTGTTGACTGTTAACGTTCGTAATACTTTCAAATTGCAACAGAAATAAGGGGCACGTTGGTCACTATTCTACAGCGTTTGCATCATTCGGATGTCAGATAGAATTTTTTTGGCCCCTGTCAGCTGTCACGGGCCCCCAAAAAGCTATGGTCGGCAGGTTTGTGCTTGGATCTGTTGGGTAACCGAAAAACACAGCATTCTGTTTCCAAGGCCTAACTCAGACTTGGACAGGTCTTGGCAACTTTTCATATTCAAATTCCAGACCTTCCAATGACTACAGTCAGCGTATGTGGAGATGGAAACCAGGCGCTGCAAAAGGGGAAACCCCGGACAAAATGTAATCCAGATGGGGCGTGAGGAGCTCACCTGTCACTCACAATTGGAATTGATTTTTCTCTCCCCTCCAATGGGCGAGTGCCCAGAACCAGAGCTTAGAGAGGATATCATACTGTAGTCTTGAGTGTGGCGAAAAGTTACAAGGGTCCTCTCGACATATATTCACATACAAGCAGGTCGACAAAAATGCCGTGTTGTTGACAATCTGACTTCACCGTATACACCACACAGGCTTCACAAATTCACTACTAGTATGTGGCTTCGGGTATCGATACCGATATGATGATACGATGAAATTCAAACCTGTCAGAATTGGATTCTATGTGTCAAGGTCCAAAGTTTGATGTGCCCCATGATACTCAGCCGCCGTTATGTGGTGCTGTTAATCATAGTTTTGCACTGCTATAGGTAGATAGGTGTATAAGAAGTTTACTGACGTTTGTAATATTTTCTTCAGTTGATGACGCAAATCTGATGCTATATGGGTGTGCACGTGAAGAATAACACCATAGTGCCTTACATGGCAACGCCTACCTGACTAATTCGTTGAAATAAAAGCAATGCACTCTCACCACAGTAAAAGAACACAGGAAAAGCGAACTCGAATTCCAGTACGAAGTCAAGCATAATATTTGACATGCCTTATTTGACTCTGTGGCTCGGTCTCAAAGAGGAAACCGCATTGAAAAGTTCAAATTTCGGTAGCCAAACATACAAGTACATGCCGATGTGCATGAGTCATGGCACCCGCCTCAATACGCCTTTGAACTCTATAAAGCTCATAAGACAATATTTCCATCCGGTGTTTTAGTACACAAAGCTATATTTGGACTCTGGTGATGCATTGGCTTCTTAACTAACTTGATAAACTGCGACACAATGCAATAGGCGGATCACAGAGTTACAAGAGAATTGACAAATTACATTGTGACGAGAATTCTTATCGCAAATGTATGGGGGTGAAAAGGTGACCGCTAATGTGAGAAACGAGCCTCCATATTATGTAGCAGACGATTCTGTTTCTCTCAAGAGTATGGTGACATATCAGTTCTCTTGTACTTGGTTGTTTCTATTGTACATTTGTACTTGGTTTATTGTTGTCAGCATCCACGAGTGCAATAGGAAACTGACATGTTGTTAGAAAAAAAGCCAGACTCGTAGAGCCTTCTACGGGAGACTGGTGGGAGACGCCGTAGTCAGGTCTGCATCCGAAATTCTTCAACATGATTTATCAATACTAATTGTTGAAATGATATAAACGTCTTGGGTCTTAGCGATATTTGCACGTTATACTAGTAAACCGATCATTTAGACATTTGCGTATAGAGAGTGTTTCTAAGCGTAGATGGTCAGTCAACAACGAAACCTTATTACACAATGTACACCAGTCCGGGCATTCTCAGAAGGCTTGCCAAGAATCAATTTTTAGTTTCGCTTGACCATATTTGGCTATGATGTGAAACTAACAACGCCTATGTATGCTCTGTGCTCTTCACCACAAGTTTCGACTGTTATTTAAAGCATTCGTAAGCTGCCATCAGATGTGTATTATTGGTAGTCGCGGGTACTTCGAAACAAATAAGTGTATCAGAACAACGTGGTTAAAATCCCCATGCACGCAGGCGCAAAAAAAGAAAGAAAAAAAAAACAATGGCTCAGCAACAGTGTGCTGTTTATACCCTGATATTTGCGTATCATGTAACGTCAATAACTACCTGCTTTGTTTTCTGATCTTTACAAAACACATGGATTTTGGATGTACATGTGGTGTGTGTGTGTGTTTGCATCAACAGGTGTTCAGGATAGTAGTAGAAATAACCCAGTTTGTCGAAGTACGGCACCGAGAAAATTGACCCAAACGCGGCCAGGTCAGCTCCAAAACGGGGTTTCACCGCTCTGAATGGTCAGCCAATGGGGGAAACACCTGCCCGCACGCACTCAGGTATCAGGTTACCGCGCACCGCAGGTAAACACCGTGCAGGCGTTACTAAATAAACAAAAGAAAGGGGTCGGGCCGCTTACCTGGCGAGGTTTTAAGCGCGTGCGTACCCACCGCCATAATTGTCCTGTATTTTTAGAGCGGTGGACTACAACTCACTTGCATGCACAAGTTGTTTTGTTGTCATGTTTTCCACGTTCTGACGATGTAATGACATGACACCCCGTTTGTGTAACGATTACATCTATGACTTTACAGAAACACAACTGTCTAACTGTGAAATAAGCAAGAAATTTCAAAGCGCCTTGTATTAAGTGTTTTAATCTGGCTCCTTTTTGACCAGTTGACCAGCTTCTTGACAATTTCTAACTGTTATGTGATGACTCTGAATTTTGTGTATTTTAAGTGACATACATATCTACAACGCTACAGGTGACGGTTCACATGGGACGTTTGTCGGTACCTTTATTTCTCCATGACCACAAATACAATACAGTGATCATGACAGTTACAGTACAATTAGAAAGGATACACCGTGTCAGTCCGTGCCCAGCACATGTCAACGATAGTTTCCTATTCTGGGAATCTTGACCACAATTTACTGCAGATATTGTTCACATACAGTGTAGTTAGTCCCTCCCCCCTCTGGTTTCCTTGTCACATTCCGAGAACCGCACCAGGAAATGACCTGCGCGTGTACAAACCAACCGACGGGTCAACGAACCACACCGGTCTTTTTATATAGAGTTTGACACAGCCACGTGTACGTGCACGTGCTGTAGATTTAGTCATTTTTATTCGATCACGAGGGGCACGATGACTGTCAGCTCACAGTATCATGGCACGTTGAACATTAGTCACCTTGTCTATGCCTGTGTCATATGAGTCACAAGTCTTGCAACCTCCTTGTTAAAAGGCAGGGCGTATGTGTATGCATGCGTAGAACGTCTTTGTCTGATAGCATACAGGGCATAAGTAGGGCATAACTTGCTTTGTAGTTACAGTACAACAAGTCTATATGAATCATCATGTACAAGTCACAGGATTAAAGATAAAGCCCAAACCATCCAGGTCATACCTGTCTTATAGAAGTCGCTAAGACGCAAATAATCTTTACAGACTAGACCTAGTCAAGTTTTTTCTGATACATGTATTTCGCTGCGCTATGAGATACCACCCCCCCCCCCCACACACACACGCTTGCGTCATTCTTATTGTAGCAGTCGTATGTTATAGATTTGTCAACATTAACATTGTATCACATGATAACTGCTATTTGTATCGGGATGGGTAGGA
Organism: Branchiostoma floridae; assembly: GCF_000003815.2. Taxonomy (NCBI): domain Eukaryota; kingdom Metazoa; phylum Chordata; class Leptocardii; order Amphioxiformes; family Branchiostomatidae; genus Branchiostoma; species Branchiostoma floridae. Next base: position 11,228,691 of record NC_049980.1, on the reverse strand, counting down.
GGCGTTGCTACTCAATTGATTTCACGTTGCGCAATATAGACAATACAATCTCACTGGACTGCGGTACGTATACCGTGCGTACGTGGCGCACGTTTGCGTCTGAGTGACATCGCCAACGTACCGTCATCGTGACGTGAACAGACGCCAACAAACGCCAATGTGCCGGTTGATTAATTTTTTTAAACTTAAAATAAAAGCAAGTGGCAAAAATGCCGTCACCGTGCCGACGTTATGCCAACGTACCGTGAATGTACCACGAACGTCGGGAACCAATAGGCACGAACTAAACGCGATCAGGCACCATCAAATCTGTAACAAGTAAGATGTCAGTTTCTATGCTTGTTTGTTGTAATAAATCGAACCGCATATTTCATTACACATACATGGTGAAATCTGGTATGTGGTATGTGTCCATCATTTCTGTTTCTGAGTCTTTTACTTTAAGGTCATACGTATTCTTCCTGATATGTTAACTATGTTGGACCAAGTAACAGAAGCAAACATCATTTCATTACAAATGTCTTAAGTGTGCAGTAGAGACACACGCACACACACACACACACACACACACACACACAAACACACACACACACACACACACAAACACATACAAACACACACACACACACACACACACACACACACACACACACACACTTTATATTCGTCCAAGTTATTCTCATCTTTATTCATTGACTTCCTGAGTCTTTCTGGACGGGCTACTATATATAACCTCTTTGGTCCTGCCCTGCCCCCTGTCATTTCTCTTTGTGTGTCAGATGTCCTTCAGTGCTTTGTCAACAATAGTCGAGTGGGATTAGTTTATCTTGTATCTCATTGGGGAAAACGCAGTTCCTGCATTTTCTTTTGGAGTGGGGGAATCCCCGAATCAGTTTGCGTTACACACTGCTATAGCGTCCTGGTCATTATGCGGGCTTTGGGCGATTTTTGGAAGCTCTGCCGCCTTAAATTCAGCGAGGCATCGGCGACGATTTTTGAGGTTTTTTTTTTAAAGATTTTTGATTGGGTTGGGAATTTCCTAGTGTGTCGTCCACTGCAACGTGCACTAATGCCTTTATATATCCAGAACTCAGAAATTAAAATCGGTAAAAATACTGGCTTTTTACCGGTACCAGATACCTAATGTGTCAAGCGCAATCGAAGAACTTTTTGGGGCCCTTTTTATCCTTTTCAGAGGTACCCTAAACCTCAAAGATGTAGTTTTCCAAAGGGGCAGTCTTTATCTAGAAGGTTAGGATTGACATTTGTTAACAATTCACATACATTTGTACTCTTTTCTATGACAAAGAAATGTAGAGATAAGACAATGCGCCTGCATGGTACGAAGGAATTCTTAGATACAAATGAAAGAAAAAGAGGCTTAGGTGAAGTGTGCGACCGAAGAAAGGGCTTCAATATATCGATATATGAATGTTAATATCGACCTGCAGAGCGGGGAACGAGGAAGCTCGTGTATGACGATTAAACTGTTCTCTATTCAAGTAAGCAGTGGACTTATTCTGAGTCAGCCTTCCGTAAGTCAAGTCCGATAGACAAATGTTTTGGTATCCCCGGCGGCTGCTCTTATCTCCGAGCAGATGTAGGTCTGCTTAAGCTTGTTTTGTGCGTATTTTACGTCATTTTGTACGTCTACTTAGTTGTCTTCGTTTTCATCTATTGAACAGAAAAAATAAAACGCGCAAAGCCCCAAAGCGCTCTTAAAATACACAAGGAATCCTACATCTGTATGGAGATTATACTACTAGCAGTCTGCCACAGTAACTTCCGGATACGGGTAAAACATGCTGTAGGGGAAGCCCCTCCACTACACCTGCTGGTAACTTTCTCAAGAAACATGACAAGGGGCTAAAACTCACGGGGTCACCGCTTCTGTCTATTTGTGTGAAGTTACATTGGGATAAACGTGATGTCTTACTTTCCCGTACCCAGCTGGGTGCCTTCGGCCGAGACCGGAGAGGTCTACAGTTCTCCATATTACGATGTATTCCAAAAAGCGTATTCCATGCACCATCCTTACTTTTCCGTGCCATGGACGGCTTTTTACTCTCCAGGTGCCCCCACAGCAGTCCCGGCCATCCCCACGCCGACGTACGGGCCTGTGCGCGCCGCTCCCGTGCCCTTCCCCGGCCCGACCGTGGTGGATCCCCGGGTGGGCGTCGTCTCCGGGGCGGAGATACAGATGGCGTCATGGCAAGACGAGGACGGAGACACGTAAGTCATAACTATTGCTGGTCTCAAATTTACACACACGGACAACGTTTCACAACCTTCTTGCTTTTGACAAGCTTTGGTGCCATCCTAGTTTGTTTCTGCGGCTCTCATACTACCCGCTTACCAACTTTTTTTGAGGGTGCCCCGTGAGTAAAACGACATAAGGTGGCACCAGGCTAACTTTTCATTTCCATGTGTACCTATATTTTCTTTTAAATGTAAATCTCTACTCGTCATTGCAGGTTTACGTCACACCTTTGAACGGTATCTTCGTTCTTTGTAATGTCATGTGTTTAGCTCTTGCTTCCGAAGTTCATCATATTGTTGTAGTATTAAATTATATAGGTTCGTCTGAAGAAAAGGTCACTAATGAAAAGCGGCAAGAGGCGAGTAATCGAATCGAACCCGGGCCGGCCAGTTTACAAACCAACACCGCTAACCGCTTGGCCGATCCCCCTCGAAAAGGTCCGGGCCAGTTGGACTGGTCAGTGGGTGGTGATTACACTTCTCCGCCTCTTTTTAGATTCGTCCTCGAATCTCCGAGTTCGATATCCCTGTGCGGCACACTTTTGCCAGTACGTGTACTTACAGGGTCGGTCTGAAACACAAGAGGCGAGTATAAGCTCCTATCCTGGCTCCCGGGATTCGAACCCGTGCCCGACACCATAGCCGTCAGGCCAAAATGTCCGGACCCGTTGGACTGATCAGTTGATTGCGCTTGACCTAAATTATAAAATGTGGTCTAGAAATAGATACGTATACAAACTGATCTGAGCTTCCAAAATGAAAATGCAATCATTATATGATCTTTACGTTTTTGTAAGGTGAAAAGTACAGGGTAGGCGCCCTTTAACAGGAGGACCATCGGTTATCTCATTACTCTACTAGCCAAAATTTGTACATGAAAGTAGAGAATATAGAATCCGATCGAGGAGAGCACATTTTCCACCCTTTATCAAATATTCATTTTATAATACAAAAGTAATACAAAAGTCTTATTGCGTCCAGGAGAGGGAAGATCGGAAAGTATCTGGGAAAATGTAATAACGCGTTACTTACGCGAGCTAATTTGTCATGTTGTTTGTACTTTTTGGTTGTCTTTTATTCACCTTTGTTTGATGGTCAAAGAAAGATAAATAATACAATGTTGTAGAGCTTTTGCGGTGAAATGGGTATAACTTCCCACAGAAACATGTACATGTACATGTAACTTGTAAGTGTGACTGTGAGTATGTAGATGACTGTGCAGTTTGGTAACCGCGTGTAGAAGACGGAAGCAGTCACCCTCTTGTTAAGTGATTGATTATGTATGAGCAGTCGACTTGGCGCGTCTTGTGACTCCCGACAATTAGTGAATCATTAGAGAACATCACGTTATCATCACATGCTATGGGAAGTCAGAAACGTTGAGATTCGCTACTTTCAGTGATCTATTCATTTTGAAAATGTGCTTACTTTTTCTGCATTTTTAACATGGCTATTCGGTTAGGACGTCTTAACTTGACATGTTTGCAATCAATCAAAGTGACTTGGGCTAAATGTTAGGACGGAAAAAGTTCAAGGAAGACTTGTTTCATAACACACACACTCATGCACGAGCACACGCACGTATACACAAACGCACTAATACACACATTGGTATTGGTTTCTTTGATGAACTACTGCTGGTATCTTTTGTATTTTTTTACAACAAATTTTTCAAACTATTCCTCCACCCTTCAAGTCAATATGAGAGAGAATCTTTCCGCGTGGTTGTTCTATATATTTCCATCGGGTGAAGTTCAGAGTCACGCGTTGGTGAATCATAACAAAATACCCTCATTAAAAGATTAGGGGTTTTATAATCATATGACACGACGGGAAAGCCCCAGTCCAAATAGATATCTATTGTGTCACATTTTTGTCTCACTGTGTTGTAAAAAGGAACCTTATAGGTGCGTAATCTCCTCGCATGGCCAATTGTCTTTATACCACGCAAGATCTGCTTGGAGATTAATAGGTGCGTACTTTTTCTTCGGCCTCAACGAAATAGAAGTGTGTATTGCGATGAAGACAAACAACGGTGCAGGCATGCACGAGTGCTAAATGTACCCTTAAATGTGCCTCTTAAGCCACCCAGAAAAATGTCACAAAAGTCCAAGGGGTATGGCTCACTACAACCCTTTACATCTAATAATTTCCCGTTGTAAGAAAAACGGATATCTTCCTCGGAATCTTTTCTGTCAGGTGTTTTTGTAACGATATGACGCAAGTCTGGACAGGTATGATTTCCGCGTAGCGGAAAACCCCGACCTCAAAATCTGCATTGTTCGCTGCTGATATCATGACAGGGCTGACAAGGAAACCGTTCTGGCCTTGGGTGCACTTTGGCGCCCTGGCCAGCAATTACATACATTAGTAAATTTACATTTTTGGAAAGGAAACAAACTTATATTGGTGATTGCATCGTTTTCTGAGCAGCTTACCACCTTACCCTACATTTCCTTTGTAGTTGCAACATCTCCTTGGTTGTCAACAAATAATGATTCGAAGTTACCGGGCCTGATGCCAGGGTAAACTGGACATTCCACTGTATATGAATTACATCGCCTCTATATCTATAACACGTGCTCTACCTCTTCCTAGCCGTGATGTGTAGCTTGAT
>NC_049980.1:11217047-11219778 GCF_000003815.2 Branchiostoma floridae | reverse complement strand
GAAAAACTTGCTGTTTTAGCTTGATTTTAGAACCGTCCATCTGATGTACTTGCCTCCATGTTGAAGGTGACTGTTCTGGCTAAAGTGACGCTCATTATCGCCTCCCCATGCCCTGTACAGGACACTGCTCCTGTTTCATTGTCTGCATAGGCTCCACAACCTGAACACAAGTAATGTAAACTCATTCAACAATCTACATGCACAATAAAAACTAAAACTTTAAGCATAGCAATACTTCCTATGTACTGAAATGTACTCATTAAACATTGGAAAGTGATTAGACTATAATAAAAGGACAGAATATACATATGCTTGAAATTATAAACTGTGCTGACAAAATATACATGTATGCTTGACATTATAAACAGAGACTGCAGATCAATTGCAAACAATAAAAACAATTTCTAATTCACAACCTCAAGACATACAGAAAGTCACAGAAACTGACTGGTTTTCATAAAGTACTCTTAGTAAATCAACAAGACTTGCTCTCGATGGGTCAATGAAGGTTTGCGATGGACTATTTAAGAAGTAAAAAATCTGAGTTTATTAACGGAAGTGAAAGAAGTCCAGATTATGAGAAGTATGCATTGAAAAGACCGCATGTTACACAAGTAAGGTTGCAGGAACTGAAATTTCAGGGATTTTACCAAAAGCAGAACTAATCCGTTCATACTGTGTATGGTCTCACCTATGACTGGGGAGTCCCCGACACGTCCAACCCTCTTGGCAGTAATACCACCAGTAGAAGTGGCACAGGCAACATTTCCCTCCGAGTCTACTGCCACGGCTCCAACTGTGTCATGACCACTGGGGACCAGAAAGTGTGAGTTATAAAAGTTGTGATCAAAATTATTTTGCTATATAAGGCCAGAAAGAAGTCCTACACAACAGATTATATGGTTGCCTGTCAGAAGATTTTGAAAATGTTAAGCAGAGGTAAAGACCACGCAAAACACAGGCACATCAAATTTGTGATGATTCTGGCTGCTCTTCTGAAGAACTGCCCAAGGCTATGGAGGATAGGGAAGGATGAAGGAAGAGAGTCATGTCCATCCGTGCAACCAGCACGCCAGGATGATGATGATGATGAAGTATGACCCACTTTGTGCCACCATCTCATGGCATCATTGTATTCTATAATGGCCTCTCTAATCTGTAAGATGATGTTGCAAGTGTAATTGTAACAAACTGTGCTTTATGCACAATAAGGTTAATCTGTTTTGTTCTAAATTGCAGGAAAAGCTCTCTTACTGTGGTTGGTTACAAAGTTTCTGGTTGCAGTGCATTATGAAAGTTTCAGTATGACTCGTTGAAGTTTCAGTATCACTCATTGAAGCTTCAATATGACTCATTGAAGACATTACAAAGTGTTTCATGACTGGAATAGCTTGCGAGTTCCAGTCGTTACCACATACCAATTGTGTATCTTGAGCTATCCATATTTCCCCTGCCAATGACAATACGATGTTAAATGTTTCCTGGTGACCCACTTACAGCTGTGAGTCAAACAGTTCGTTGACTGCTCTCTTGTACTTGTGGTACTCCTCCCATTGTTGCCTGGCGATGTCCGTCACCAGCTGGTCGGGAGGCACCTGGGGTATGCCCAGCTCCTTTGCAAACAGGTTAGCTCCCTCCCCAACAATCATGGTATGGTCCGTCTGTTCCAAAATACAGAACAAGTGTAAATTTCAAGGTTCTAATACAAGAAAGAAAAGAAAAATAGTTACACTTTTAACTCCACGACACGAGACATCTCAAAAATGGTAATAAGTAACTTAAAATTAAATAAACTATAATGGGTCTAAACATATGCTGTCATATACAATGTCATGCACATAATGGTGATAAATGAAAGTAACATCAAAGTGAGAGAAATCGGCTGAAGTGCTGATATATATCTGTCCCTTGGATAGGTCCTGTGTTTGAGGTGAGCCACACCACAAGCACGTAAAAGAACTCAGCACACGTATCAATAAGAGTAGGAGTCCTTCCTGGTGTGAGTGGATCAATTAGATTTGTCCGGATATGCCGCTTGTACTCTTAAGTACAAACCAGGTGTGTTATGCCATGAGGTGGGTATGCAAAACAAACAAACAAACACCAATATTTCCTGACCTTCTCCATGACCTGTCTGGCCAGGCTGACCGGATGGGCGATGTTCTGGACACAGGCTACTGACCCCGCCCGCAAGCTCCGTCCATCCATGATGATGGCATCCATCTCCACATCTCCTGCACTGTTCAACACAGAACCTGTTCCTGTATTAAAATACATGATGTATAACAATCAATGAAATTCTATTACAAATATATTTTCATCAGCTTTCACACCAATACAGGTTCAAATTCAATACAGGTTCATTCTTAAAGTCAAGGCAAATCCCATTCGTGTTTCTCTCTTTCGTATTTTTCATATGTCGAAAGCTTCACACCATTTAATTGATCCAAATAAAAAGTGTGAAATACTTGTACATGTAGATTTTGATGTAAAAACTCGACGGTAGTGAAGCGCCGACTAGTGATCAATGATGATAGTGCAGCCTAGAAACTTTCTTCCATGTCTTGGAAGGTAACAAGATTGCCATTGGAATGTGTTTCCAAAGATGGCGGCACCTGTCGATGTGAACGAGTGTTAACAGGGTTTTCTTATCAAAAAGCTGTAACAAGGGCCTGCTTGGTTTAAATTCCCAACTGTGCATGAAGGGGAAGTTCACGGACAGTTCCACAGC
>NC_049980.1:11215106-11216883 GCF_000003815.2 Branchiostoma floridae | reverse complement strand
TAATGAATTAGAGTATTCTCCCCAGACTTTGCGTGGATACTGCATGACGTTTAAGTAACGCTACTGGTACTGCAAGTTTACACACACAGTATGGGACGTGACCAGGTGTCCTAAAAATGAGACTTTTGCAAGCTTGAATGAGTAAACGTTAATGTTAACGTTATACTGCAATTTGTGAGACCAGGGCCACTCAGCCAGGAGGAAGGGAGGCAGGAACTTGAGGAAGATTTTTAGCAGGTCAGAGAAGGGTCACGCATCACGCGTGCACGGTACACAAATCACCAGCTGTTCACAAACATGTCACTTCCGGGGTGCAATCGCCAGTTTTTCGCATGACTTGCATGCTTGTACATGGGAAAAGTCGTCATAGAACCATCACTACTATGGGTTCTTATGTTCTGCTCAACTACAGTGGTTCACTGACTACCAGGGCCGCCCTGCGACATCTACGCCGGTCTCTCATGTCTCAGACATGGCGTCTGTCTCAAGCTGAGGCTATTAATGCTAATAATACTAATAAATCGTCATCGAATGAACAGGGGTAACCTGGACAAACCAACCTTATATCCTGCCTCTGTCGCAGTCTTCACCCCAGCTTGGCTAGCCTCGGCGATTTCGTCTGGAATGCTCCAAGCTCCGCCGTGCACCACGATGGTCGGAGTCGCCATGCTGGCCCTTGTCGTCTGCTACGCCACTCTTCTGTCTGTCTTTCTGCTTAACTTCACCAGGTGTCGCTTTTGATCCATCTGCTATCGCTCACCATGCTATCGCGAGAGGACGCGAGAAACATTCTCGTCAAAAGAAACGGGACAACATGGAGTGCTTACTCGGGATTCAGGGCAATGGTTTCGTTATTTTGGCCGCCGACAACATAGCCGGACGAAGTGTCCTGGTCTACAAGCACGGTAATACATTACTGAATGTACTGATTGTTTCTTGCAAGGTCTGCGTGTTGATATTTCTTCGCTAGAATGCGTCGGGTGTGAGCAGGTTTCAGCACCATGACTTCGCGCTTTGGAAAGTGGGAGGGGGGCGCACTGGTGACCAACAACATGTGCACTTGACTTGGAGCTGTTTCCAAAGCAATGATAGCCAAATTCAGTACCAAGTTATCTCTTTTATACACTCTTAAAGCTGTTTGCTTTCTGGAGACCTTGTTGTTTCTATCACAATTTTAACGTCTCTAGACGATAGTCCCCAGGTGCTAAGATCCTCTGTTAGGCCCCGTTTATACTAGGATTCGCGTATCGTGATATATCCGGATACGGCGTAAATCGATATATATCCATTTGCGTTCATACTAGGGTTAACGAATCCGGATATGATTATTCGTGTCCAAAATAAGATCCGGATATATCCTAATTACACCATCTGATGCTGCTTGGTGAAGTCAAACTTAACTCTTAAGTAGCGTTTGCTTTGGTGTAGCATGGTAAACGAGCTGCGTCGCGCAGGTAGATGATGCCAACGCCCGAAATGAACAGTAGAAAAGTAAAGAAATGCAATCAAAATGAAGGAGTGTTTGCACGGCTACAAGTACACGTCTTCACACCTTACTAGAAAACTTGAAAATGATCTTTATTCTTAACTGACCGTTCTAGAATGTTCTTTAGAACAGGAGTTCGTACCTGCCAGGTGCGAACACCTACGACGCAGCCCGTTGCCTCATCCTTACCATGCTACATCAGGCAAACGCTACTTAAGAGTTAAGTTTGACGTCAGATCCAACAGTGAATCCGGATACATGATCCTATGCGTTCATACCAGGGTTCACCCG
>NC_049980.1:11171577-11215006 GCF_000003815.2 Branchiostoma floridae | reverse complement strand
GAAACCAATCAAATTTATGCAATGACGTTAGACTCGTTAGTACATGGCAGTGTACTAGCCAAAGTCTACAGGTGTATCCATTGTGAGGGGTCAGCAGAATTTTTTATTTATTTTTTGTACGTAATTGTTATTGATATGATGATTTAATCCTACCTTTTATGTACCAGGTTACACCCTGTCACCCCACGCTGCTGCCAACTTCACCAGGAAAAACATGGCAGACTACCTGCGCAGCTCGGTAAGGACATCTATAATGTTCTGATAATGTACTATGTGGTATGATTTTCATCAACAAGTCTGTTCATGGTTTAGATGCAGCAAGATGCTTTGTGCATAATATATCAAAGTTTAAGGCCCCTGTACCATAAACATTAACACATCTGGACATGTATGAAGCATGGTCTAGCTATAGGCAAGAAAGTTTTACAAGTAAGTGGACCTCAACTTTGAGACATATTTTCCAGAATGCATCTCGCCATGCATGTGCAGTTGAACTGTAAATCTACTTATGAAGATGCAAACAAGTTTTCCTGTGGGTTTTCAGAGGACTAGAAATTCATCTACCTTCCACAATTGCAAAAATTGATAGTCAAGACATTTGCTGTCCTAGAGTAAAAACTGATTGAAAATTATTTCATTTACTGCAAAGCTACACTTCCAGAACATTATGAGTTGAATGCCAAACTTTATATGAGTCTCTTACAACATGTTCCTTGAAATGAATTCACTGCTGTTGTTGCACAGACCCCGTACTTTGTGAACCTCCTGATTGCTGGCCATGATGAGACAGCAGGCCCCCAGCTGTACTTCCTGGACTACCTGGCCTCACTCAACAAGGTGCCGTTTGCAGCACACGGCTATGGGGGTTTCTTCGTGCTGAGCATCTTTGACAAATACTACAGGGAAGGTTGGTGTTAGATTTCAAAACACTTTACTGTATTGAACCCAGCCTTCTTTGTTACACAACAACCTTTTTATTCTTTCAAACTGTTTATGGACTTAACTGTATTGTTCATTTGATCATTGTTTATGTTTGTACTGAATGAGGATGCTACCAATGTTGTATCCGCTTGTGTTCTGAGAGAATTTTGTTATTTTTCCTGACAGACATGACCAAAGATGAGGCTGTAGAATTGCTGCACAAGGCCATTGCTGAGGTGAGTTTAGTTCTCATCACCTGCACTTATTTTGTACCTGAAGCAGGGCTGTTTCCAGAACCTGTCCCTCCATCCCAGGATAGAAATTTGCTTGTTGGGACTGAAAAAAATATCACTCTTTCCTTCCCCAAAATCTGAACTTCATGACATAGAACTGTTGAAGCTTTATTGTCATGGGCTTAAAATGACACTTTTAACAAGAAAAACAAACAACATGAGCTTCCAAACAATGAGTGGAAAAAAATTAGAAGCTGGCGACAGCCCTGACCTGAAGGCAGCTTAATGCCTGTTATCATATGTTGGATTCTTGAGCTGTATCTCCCCAAGCAGATGTTTTGGTTGGGGGTTAGTAGCAACTACAATTACTTTCAGGGAGGAAAATAAGGGCCACTACGTAACCCTGTCCAAAAACCCGTTGCTTGGAGAGTACAGCTCACCTCATTGGCAACTCGACACCTAGACAACTGAACACCACGTCCAAAGACCAATACTAGAACCTTACCTTAGCTATAACTATAACCCAAGTTTTCCTGGGAATGTTGGCAAGTTGCTTGTTTGTAATACCAGTAGAAAACTCATATTTCTGTAACTCCCTTCTTTTCCTTCCCCACAGATCCAGAAGCGATTCATAGTGAACCTGCCCACCTTCAGTGTACGGATGGTGGATAAAGATGGAATTCATGACTTAGAGCCGATACCAGCCAGACCAATTCCATATTAAGTAGCTCTGTTTGCACCATAACATTCATGTCTGTATTAACATATTTCCAAAAGTATGGAAGAGACACTGGAGTAAGATATAAGTGACATATTTTCTTAGGGTGTACCAAGGATGCTGCCTTGAGGGACACAATGTCATTGTTACCATCTGCTATAACAGTTACGAAACATTAGTTAGCATTCCAGGATTTATATAAAAAAGCAGGCATACTTTCTCATCAAACCATTCATATTTGTGTTGTTGAGAGCCACCTCCTATCCAGTTGCAAAGCCATTTCCTATAGGATGTTCATAAAAACAACAAAAAATCCATTTGTCTGGCTTTCTACTCTTTGTCTTCAAGATAGATACGGCTTGACGGGGTTGACAAACATCATGCAGCTGAGTATATGTGTAGTCTTTATCACAGTTGACTTTGTAATGTTTCCATTGAATTAAAAGTTCAGAAACACTGAATTGCTTTGTTCTTGTTCATTAGCTATGGTTACATCGTATATATAATACTCTTTGCTGTTGTATGATCCAAGTTAGCGGAATAATCAAAAATGGCATTAACAGTTAATAGTAGGGTGAAGTAGAGTTAGTTACATCCCGATTTTCATTCTACTTTTAATCTACCTCTTACTACAGAGAGCTCTTTTTGTTAATAATAGAGAACTATTAGAACTATCCTCTTGAATGATAAAGTGCTTACAAATAACTAGAAAGGATATAACTTTGTTACAAGTATCATTCCAATTGTGTTAAAACATAAGCTAACAATGGTTAACAAAGTTCTAGCTGTCTTACCATTGAATTAAAGTACCTAGTACATGTACTTCAAACTATTCATGGCTTATTTGAAAACACCACCATCTACAGTCGAGTTGTACTGGTTCTTGTGGAAGAGTTGTCCAGTTTTAAGTCAGAAGCGGTGTTCATGTCAGAAGGGAGTCCGTCTGCGTTAGCGCCCTTTTCCTCCTCCGGGTCCTTAGCCCAGTCCTGCACGTCGGTACGCAGGAACACCAGCACCACCAGCCCGCCGAACACGTAGATCCCCGCACCGATCCAGAACACGGTCTGCCACGCCTCGCGGGTTTGCTGGGGGTGGACAACAAGTTCAAGTGTTGAAGAAAACAACACGGTAAGGTTTCATAGCTTACTATACTATGCTTAGTACATCCCCAAAGTTAAGTTCTAATTCGTGTTACCCGTCGTAAATTAAGGTTACAAGGTCAATTTGGAAAAAATTTCCTTGGAGTTTGGGGTAAACAGTAAACCCGCGCCATCTTGAAGGCTATAATTTGCAGAAGTGGAATATTATGGAGTTTGAGAAATTCGGCACAAGTTCCGTGGATTTGTTGTGTCAGGTTTGGGTAATGTTGCATGATAAAAGACTGGATAGAACCTTGACAAAAGACTGGTATAGAACGGAAACGTGGAATTTTATTGAAGGATAATGATGTCAAATCTGAAAAATATAACTAACTGAGCAATATTTCATCATTCCGAATGATTCGACAGGGATATATGTGTAACGTTATTTTCCGTACAGTTTGGTTAGAAATCATGTCCATTGATCTCCATGGAATAAATGGAAACTGCTGATTTCGTCCTTCCTCCACGATTGAATGTTCCGTATCAGAAAGTATGGTAAGTTACTGACTTGAGCTCAAATGAATAGATGACAACATCATACTTACATTGTTGTTGGTGAGTGTGCCGACCACCAGCGGCGTGACGAAGCCGGGGATGTTACCGAAGGTGTTAGTGATGCCGTACAGGATTCCTCCGAACCGGGGGGCCAACTCAACATGTGACAACTGAAAACAAAATACACATAGTGTCATATAAAGTATGATTCAAATCAATGTTTTAGACTCAGTATCGGTGTAACACTGCTTCTATGTATAGCAATAGCCTTGGTGATTTTCCACTTGACTTCAATTCCTTTACTTTGAAGGAGATATGTTGTTCCAATGTAGAAGATGACGACAACAATTGGATGTAGTACCAGAACATACTAGTAGTTTCCAAATTGCCATCATGCACTCCATCTACGACGCAGGCTAGATTAAGTCGTATTCTTTATTACGGACGTTTTCACGTCAATCACTAGGACATACCTTAAACCCAGGGACAGCCAGCCCACCAAACGCCACGGACAGGGCCAGCATCGCCACACCTGCAGCCCGGTCACAGCCCACGTACCCCGCCAACACGAAGAAAATGGCCGGTGGGATTTGTCCTATTATGACACGAGGTAGAGTATATTGTTCAATACCTATCGAATGCTCTTTTCTTGCGCCAGATAGCCTGTTGTGGAAGTGTGCATGATTATGTATGACCACAATGTTTTTAATGTCAAATCCATCATTCGATTCCATTGTTATACTTTTAAACCTTTATCTAACGTTATCTCTTCATGCTTCCCACTCATTCTCCTACGCAGATTCTCTCCGTGGCCTATACAATTAGGCTCGAGCTCTGCTAAACACTTTGATGGCCATGTTCTCTAACTTTCAGCCAATCAGAGAATCGGCTATGACTCTAATTAAAAAGCTGTGGTTCTCTGATTGGCTGACAGCTGGCTTGATGCCATGTCCACTAAAATGCATCTCAGCAAAAGCAAGATATATTGCAGAAGGTGAAAGACCATCCAAGTACTTTTTGAGCTTAGAAAACAAGAAGCAAAGTCAAAATTGTATAACCTCGCTAGTGAGAGACAATGAAAAAATACATGACCAAGCAGAGATATTAAAAGAGTGTAGAAGCTTTTATCAAACTCTATACTCCTCTAAAAAGGTACCCGAAGACAAAATTGAAGACTTCCTGGGATCTATGAATATTCCAAACATACTATCTGAACAAGAAAAGCAGGAGTGTGACAAACCAATCACATTACATGAGTGTGAAGAAGCTGTAACAAGCATGAAACAAGGTAAAACACCTGGCCCTGATGGGCTTCCACCTGAATTTTACAAACTGTTCTGGCCTTCAATTGGAGTTTTAGTGCACTCTGTTATTTACAATGCACTCAGTGAAGGAAAACTACCACCCTCCTTCAGAAAGGCCCTACTAAGATTGATACACAAAAATGGAGACATGGAATCACTTAGCAATTGGAGACCTATAAGCCTCCTAAATACCGATTATAAGATACTTGCTTTTGTCATGGCAAATAGAATTAAACCTCTACTGAAAGATCTAATAAATAAGGACCAGTGTGCTTACATAAAAGGACGTTTCATAGGACAAAATGTTAGATTAATTCAAGATATAATTGACTTCTGTGACTCCAAAAATAAGACAGGTATTGTACTATTCATAGATTTTGAGAAAGCATTTGATTGTGTGGAGCACAATTTTATGTTTAAGGTATTAGAGAAATTTAACTTTGGCCCAAATTTTGTAAACTGGGTAAAGATCATGTATTCTGACTGTCTGGCCTCAGTCATCAACAATGGCTGGAAAGCCGCTAGTATACAACTGCAGCGGGGTATAAGACAAGGATGCCCATTAAGTGCGCTACTGTTTCTTCTTGTAGCAGAGATCCTATTTTATAGCATACAAAATAACCAAAATATCAAAGGTGTCACAGTAGATGAAGCAGAAATTAAGATGTGCCAGGTGGCAGATGATACCACTGTTTTCTTGTCCACTGAAGACTCACTGTATGAAACACTTGAGTGCCTCAGCTCATTCTCTAATGTGGCTGGACCCAACTTAAACAAAGCTAAAACAAAAGGACTGTGGCTAGGTATATGGAAACACAGAAAAGATGAAATAGCAGGTATCCAATGGCCTTCTGTAATTAAGTCACTTGGTGTAAATTTTGGTCATAGCAAGGAACAACTAATGAAATTAAACTGGGATGACAAGGTAAAACAAGTTAAAACAGTTCTCAATACATGGTGCCAAAGGAATCTTACTTTATTTGGGAAAATAACCATTGTAAAGGCATTGGCAGCTGCAAAGATAACATATGTAATGAACATTCTTCCAACACCAACAATAGTGTTAAAGGAGCTAAATACTGCCTTTTTTAACTTTGTGTGGAGTGGAAAAAAGGACAAAATTAAACGGAAAACTCTCATTGGCAACTATGAACAGGGAGGTTTAAAAATGCTAGACATACATAGTGTGAAAGATGCTCTCTTGGCGTCTTGGGTTAAACGTTTACTTAATGGTAAGGGTTCTTGGAGATATATCCCTTTACACTACTTATCTTCCTTAGATATAGACTTGAATTTTGTGTTTCAAATGAGTTGCATTGAAGACAAATACCTGTGTAATGTACCCCTCTTTTATAAGCAAGTTATCTATGCATGGTACAAAGCTAAAAGCAATTGTGACACAAACCAGATTATCTGGGGAAACAAGCATATTGTATCAGGGGGGAAAACACTCTTGTACCCACATTGGATTAACTCTGGTTTTGTTTATATACAGGATATTTTACAAAATGGTACTTTTATAAGTGACAGAGAGGTGTTCCGAAAACTTACCAAGAAACATAACTGGATGTGTGAATTGCTCATTGTAAAAAGAGCCATACGTAAAAATTGTTGTATCGAAAGAGAAACGTTAGAAACACCAGCCTTAGATTTTCCAAAAACTTCTGTGATATACCAAAACCTTATGTTACAAATATTTATAGTTCCAAACTGCCAACAGAAATGGCAGACACATTTTGATATATACTCACTTAATTGGAAGAAGATTTGGAAAATGCTAGGCACAACTTCATGTAAAGAAACACAAATAGCAGAGCTTAATTACAAACTACTTCATCAAATTTTACCATGTGGTGAGAAATTAAGCAAATGGAGAATACAAGATGAAGATGGTCAAGTAATTGATCCTGTATGTAAATTATGTGACAGTGGTCATGTTGACAACTATAAACATATGTTCCTGGAATGTAAAAGGCTAACTAACCTGTGGAATTTAGTACATACTTCTGTACCATTTAGCCCCAGTAACCCTTATATTGATTTTGAAGAGATGATACTGGGAAAGGTAAACCAGCCAATAAACGAAAATATCCTGAAGAAAAGAATACGAATAATATCTATAGCAAAGTGGGTTATCTTTAAAACATGGATTTTTTCTACAAAGTGCCCACGGCCAATTTCAGGCCATAACTTATCTAACATCTTCAATTGTGAACTCAAAAACAGACTTCATGTTCTGTAATGTTTACTTCTATGTACTTAAATAATAATTTTTAAGCTCATAAAAAGCAACAACAACTGTTAAACCCATAGTATGTAAACTATAGTTCTAGTCCAGTCTAGATCTACTGTGTTATAACATACTGTAAACTATACATTGTTATGAAAGAAAAAGTCCCGAATGTTAAAAGTTACTTGTTGTTTTTGATAACCATCTACATGTATCATAATTATTCCATGACAATTGGGGCAACCATGTGGTGTATATTGGTTATACATAATAGCCTATATAAGTACATGAGAGAAATTCTTATATAGACAATGATACTTCTTCCATGCGCATTACCTATTGTGTATTTCACTAGTACTTCAAATTACTCCATGTACAATAGTAGCTTAGATACTCTGTTGTTGACAAATGTATTATTTGTTTTACTAATAAAGCCTTGAAAAAAAAAAAAAAAAAAAAAAAAAAAAAATGCATCTCAGCCCGTTTTAATTAGCATAGCCCGCCAGAGTAGGCTCTGTGCAGGTGAATGTTCCGACTTCCGACCATACGTACCGAGGAAGGTCATGATCCTGCGGGCGGTGAGCGTGCTGACCCAATGTTTCCTGATGTAATCAGTGACGAACCCTCCTGTCATTACGAACACCATCAGGGCGAGGTGAGGGAGGGCCGACAGGAAACCATTCTAGATTGGTAAGAAGTAAATAAACAAGCAAACATAATCAATTTCCTAGATCCTTTCTTCAGAATTTAACATGTCACGATAGGAGTTTCTATGGTATACGAATACGCTATCGAAGCATAATTTTGTGACATCAACCTTGAGATTGCTTTTATTAGACTGTTGTCTCTGCTATACCATAACAAAGCAACATCCTAATGACCCCACGTCACATATTCAGGACCTCCCCACGACTTTGTTTCCGACCATTCCCAAACCAAAGTCAGCACTGGGTTGGGAGTAGCCCGGAATTTATTCTATTCTAGCTCTAGTTCCCTCCTCTGATCGCATTTAAGCAGAATGTGACTTCGCTGACTCTGATTTTTCAAAATTTATCGTCGGTTGTCGCATAGACTTTCAGAAACTACAGTCAAACCTGTATTAGGGGCCACCTCTACAGAGGGGCCACCTGTCCATAGTGGCCACTTTTTGTCTGTCCCTTGGGTATTTTATCTACAAGTTGCCACCTCTATACAGAGGCCACCTGTCTATAGTGGCCAAATTTGTCCGGTCCCTTGAGTGGCCACTATAGACAGGTTTGACTGTATTAGATGACATAGTCGATCTTGTCCCAGTCTTGTTCATGACACGAAAGAAGATGACTAACAGTCCAAGCCGTGGTCTGGAAAAGGTTGGGATGCCACAGTCGGCTCTGTGTGACAGGGTTACATGCTACTTACCGCCTTGATGTCGAACCCCAGGATTTGCTTGAGGTAGGTGGGCAGGTTGGTCAGCATGGTGTAGAAGCCCCAGTTGGAACAAGTGTGGCCGATCACGATGGCCCAGAGTGGCACACATCGGGCCAACTTCAGCCACGGGACGGGAGGACTTTTCTAGTGCAAGACAAATACGTGTTTAATATCTACACGAACCGTGTCATTGAAATACCTTTTTGAGTACTCCCATTGTTCTATTTTCCTACTCTCCCAGCAGAGGTTCGTCTCCGACTGTTTCTATTTTGTACTGTTTTCTTTATGGCCCAGGGACTTAGAAAACATCACAAAACAGAAACAGCATAACAAAAACGCCTAAAACACATCAAAACAGCCGGAGCCGAACCACTGTTTGGAGAGTATTGACGTTAGTTTCAGAGTTACTGTCTATCAGCTGGCTTTATTTTCTAACAGATCTTCTGTGCTATAAAGCACAAAACACAGATTATTGTACGAGTTATTTCGCAGGCACGCATCTATGCGTCTATCTGAATCTTCTCCACATATCGCCTTGTGTTTTTGGTCTCTTACCACCTCCCTGGTCTCGATGTGACTTTCGATGTACTTGGCCTCCTCCGGGTCGATCCTGGGGTGACTGGAGGGGGAGTCGTACACGAAGATGACCCAGAACACGAACCATAGGATGGGGATGCAACCTGTAACATGCACACTCTCATGTCAGTGTTTTCAATGACGCTTGCAATCCTCGACAGGTTTGCCTACAACGCTGTCGCGTTCGTCGTACGATTTTGATGTCGTCGAATTTTCAAACAGGCTGTAACAGAGCCAACCTCCCACAAGCTTACATGGGTCTAAGACAGCCTTTTCCGTAACTAGATTTTGCAGGACACTCGCGCGAGTAGACCAAGAATGCCCTGATCGCCTGACGGTCGAACGACGTATTTCAGTATTTTTGCAACCGGTCCCTTACTGGAAATAGCAAACGTCTGTCTACAGACGATGTGTTCCTTACATTCCTCTCCCGAGCACAGTTCTTGATTTGTGACGGTGCTTTAGACTGCCGGACCGGTACTGACCATGATGGTTAGATGACGTACCTGTGACGTAGAAGACAGACTCCCAGCCGTACGTGTCCGCCAGGTATCCGGACAGCGGCAGGACGATCACAGTCCCGAAGTTCGCACCTAATTACAATAATTGGCACAATCATTTAACAGTACTCTACAGTAATTCTCATTGCCTGATCATACAGTTAGAAGAAATACATATACTTCTGAGAAATACATAATGCGTAGAAAAAGCTGAAGACTCATTGACATTGTATGTGCCAGCCTACATTCTGCGTTTACTTGGGTAGTTGAGATGTGCAGTAATAGACAATAACATCACATAACATACCAAAACCAGTTAATCAACAAATTCCAACATAAAGCAACTTTGTTGTCACAAACAAAGAATTAGAATTGTAAATAGCTTACCTGCCATGGTTATGGACATGAGCCTGCTCCTCTCGTATATTGGTGCCCATTTGCCCCACATGCCATGGTGTGTCGGGTATGTGATGCCCTGGAAAAGATCAACAGGAGCTTTGAATTGCTTTTAGTACACTTTTTTCTAGGAGAGATCTTTAACCTTATTGCTAGCTTTAATTGCAATCAAAATTGATTGATTGGACTGACATTGACGTATTTCTTTGTAAACAATCCCGTACCGCGACGAAGCCGACCAGAATCCTGATGGCGAGCAGCGCGTACACGCCTCCCCGGGCTGCCACGGGGGTCAGCAGGGTGAACAGGCCTCCCAACAGCTGACTGGTACCTGGAGAATGCAATATGAAGAATTGTACTACTCCATAACTTAAAAATTGGACTCGTCCCCCGGTGAGAGAATGTTGATGCGCCCTGATGTAAATTGTTTCCTCAGTTCCATTCACAAATGTTCGGTATCTATAACAGTGGAAAATTCACACCGCCACAACCATCTCCTGTGCCCAAGACAGGTGATGGGGGATAAGGAGTGCGGAAAAAATCTCCATCCCTGACCAGAGAGCGAGGCGAATACTTTTCCCGAGCCCTCAGAAAGAGGGAGGGTTGGTGGTAAGGGTAAAAATACTATCCTTCTCTTCACATCCCCATTCTTCACATCCCTATTCTACCTGACATTTCGCCTATTTCTCCGAACCACCCGAGTCTTGCTTTTCCTCCCCAAAGTCAAACTGTGAACCTTTTGTGATAATTAGGGCTGGGTATCGGTACAGCGTACCGGTACAAAACCGGTTTTTCTTATTGGACCGGTCCAGAAAAACCGGACCTGAAAAAATTGGGTGGACCGGACGTTGGACCGATTAGAAAATTAAGAGATTATTTTGTCAGGCATTCACACGTTTTGGCGCTTGTAGGTGGAAGAAAATAAGAGTGAAGTACTAGAGTAGAGTTAATAGTAATGTCTACCAAGTTTTACAGCCAATCGTACAGGTGAAGTTAGCGTTGTAGGATTTTAAAACGCCAGTGTAAGTCTCATACTCCACCAAACAGATTTCTTTGTAGTGAAATGGACCATTGGCATGAGTCATACTGAATCAGGTCCAGGTTCAGGTAAGGACCTGGACCTGATCCTCTGGACCTGAACCGGACCTGGACCTGAATTTTCTGTACCGGTACCCAGCCCTAGTGATAATATCTCCCATTTTTACACCCTGCCCTCATTAGCATTCGTTCTCATTTGCATAACTCCTCCGATTGGTTACCCTCCTAAATTGAGTTGATTGACCACCTGTCTGTGGCGCGCGGGCACAGGTGTAGCGCTGTGAATGGCAACGCACTCCAACAAAATTGGAAACATGGTGGAAACTCGTGATTCAATGTGTGTGAATGTGAATATCAATGGTTGCTGGTGTACATTCAAATCATTCTGAAGACATTGTAATGCTTGTGTTTGAAATATGTACGTCTAGTTCTGAATATACAATTTGTTAGCACAAAGATATGGACATGCCTATAACGTGTGTGTACAAAAGGTACTAGTTTATGAAGGTTAGACATCCAGGTACACAATATTTGAAGACAATTCAATCTCTCTAACTAGAAGTGTTTATCCAGTTGTAGATATGGAATCAATTGTGTAATTCATAATGAGTTTGAGAACAATCTCGTGCAAGTCTGTACCCACCACAAACTATTTTTCCACCCAGCCTTGTCTCCAGCCACCCGCCGAATATCTGTGTACAGATGTAACCGTAGAAGTACCCGGACAGAACCTGGCCCTGGTACCACTCATTCCACTCGAACTCGCCGTCTTCCTGCCAAGCAGATGATATTGTACATGTACATGGAGGAGTGTTAAATTTTTTGAAAGTTTAACGGTTCCTGTATTGGCCACATTTGTAGCTCGACACCCCCTAGACTAAGCCGCATGCACTAACAAGACATGTCAGCCAATGGTAATATCATGTTGTCCCTATAAAATCTCGTTGGAGACAACAAACGATAAGGCCGAACCTGGAGCAATTACTGTCGTATTGAGGTCACAATAATTTTTCCAATTTAACGGTTCGTAATGGCCACATTTGTAGCTTACAAGAGGCTGACAGTCTTGTTAGTTCAAGCTCTATTGAAAGCCTGTAATTCGAGTGCTGTAGGTCTGCTATGATATTACTTGACTGGAATGATGCTCATACTTTGGTCAAGCATTTGTAAGCTTCAAAGAATAACAATAATTCATTTCCAAGACTTAAATGCGAAAATTGGAAAGAAACAGAAGCAAAACAGATAGGCACAGCGGTACATTTGTATTCTACGTTAAGGTAGATTTGGTGGACTTAACAGTCCACCGAACCCCAATCCAACATCCTACAAAGATATACTAGTATTCCCTTCCACTCACCGTCCAACCGGCAGGGGGCGTGTTGTTCTGCGTACCGGTGCACTCGCTGGCCGCGGATGCGGAGAAGTTACTCTTGACCATGGAGACGATGGCGACGCTGAGGTTGGTGCGCAGGATGTACACATTGGCGAAGGCCCAGAACCAGGCCACGACCAGGATGTGCCGAGCCTGGACACAGCCTTGCGCCTGGAATCAAACCATGTGGGAGTGTTTATTTGACGGTGATAATCTCCAAGCAGATGTAAGAGAAATACTCCCATCAGCCTATCGGTCATTTTCTGACGTTCGATGGGCTGTGTGTGAGAAATGCGACATATGTTTAAGAATGGTAAGGTTTTTATCCCAAAAATCTCGTCGGAGACAACAAAACGGTAAGACTACAGTCATATGGCCGCACCCGGGGCAGTTACTGTCGTATTGAGGTTACTTGAGTAAGCGCAGAATTGCAGCCGCTGCAAACCTTGCGATTTAGCACTGTCCTTCTTTTCTTTGCGCCTTGCAATTC
This sequence comes from Branchiostoma floridae, assembly GCF_000003815.2. Lineage (NCBI taxonomy): Eukaryota > Metazoa > Chordata > Leptocardii > Amphioxiformes > Branchiostomatidae > Branchiostoma > Branchiostoma floridae. The sequence goes on along the minus strand of NC_049980.1, from coordinate 11,202,184 downwards.
ATCCGCTGGCTGCGAATAGAGAGAAGTCGACCCACCGAATAACACAAAATGATACAATTCATTGGACCAATGCTAGAACAACTCTATTTGCAGGACTTTCATAGACTTCTTAAATAGCGCTTAGGAATGCGCTGCCCCCTTCGTTATAGAACAGTCCTAATTAGAGGGTCATTAGAATGAGGACTGCTTTTGACGTATTTGGGGGTGGGGTTGGCAATAAGATATATAACGGTATGTTTACACCGATTAAACAGTTCAGATTTGTGCCTTATTCCGCTCAGAAGAGAACGTTTAATACGTGTAACGTTATTCAAAACCATTCGCGCAAATGAGCATTCCTCATTTCAGACGTTTGCTGTGTTTCAGTCATAGAAGGTTTCAACCGTTGACATTTGTACAGCCCTACATAAATGACCTTAACACACACACACGCGCACAGGCAACACACCCACCACACGCCCCAACAGGTAGTTGTTATCACAAGAACTTGATGTTTAATTCCCTTACCTTTTTGATACACCCCATTCTGCAAGACTCGTTTGTTTGTATACAACAGGACGACTCTTGTCGGCTTTCCAGTCCTGTCTGTGTCTGTTCTCTTGTGGTACGGTGGTGACAAAGTGCACGATCTACAAGCCAGATTTCGTGTAAGGTTTAATCTATGATAATCATTAACAGACATCAAGGTCTGTTGGGTCAAACAAAGGACAACCATTGGACGGCAATGTTTTTAACGGGTAATCACTACCATCAACGAATGTAGATCTATAGTCATGCGATGTCGTTTTATTACATTTGTAGATCTAGAACCAACTTGGATAGTTTGCATGTTTGTCTACGTTATTCAAAATCAATCACGATGTTGTAGACCGTTGAGTAAAAGCCTGTCACCTAAGCCATGTCCTTCATCCGAAAACAACTCTGCCTGGACAACACATGTGCACAGTTAAAGAAATGGGGTCGACAAGTTAATAAATGGCCACTTGTTTACGGGAGGCCAGTCAGTGCAGTACCGGTCAGAACACTGGTGTAGTTCAGGCTCTACCCTCCTTACATGTACACTTTTAAACTTGCTTTATTCCCAGCGATATACTACCTAGGGAGGCGTGATGGCAAAGTTTAAAAAGAAGGTATGTGGACCTCAGTCTTAAAGACGTTACGCTTGATGTGTATGCTTATTCAGTGTATGGATTCAGGTAAAGGTAAGTGGTGGTTATATCTATGCCGTTAACAGACCGGTGGTCATGATCACGACGTCTGGGTTTTTGATGCAATGTTTCTAGAATCGTGTCAGTGACGACTCCAGCACATTTTTGCACTGCGACAGCAAACTGCAGCGGTACTAATGACCTTTGATAGTTACTAGCACTAGTAGTAGGTCAGCCAATGGCATGTAGAGCAGAGTGGAGGAGGGGCTACTCCCTGAGAGTAATCAATTCTCTTTTGATATGTATGAATAAAGTGGCTAGTTTTCCCATACCTTGTTTTTGGGTTAAATACGCATAAAGGCCTTCCTCTTCCGTCATATATTTTGTCACTTTCCTGTATCAACTGTATCATAAAGGGCAGATATCACTTTCTACGGTCTTCTACGTCAGGTAACTTGTTAGACTGGTAGGGTTTCTCTGCGGCTTTGCGGTTCACCTACCTGCCTGCTCAGGCCCATTATTAGCGCACACTGATGATTTTTATTTTACGGCGTTCCTAAATTACTTCGCTACGGTAATCAGAAAGGCTGACAGGAAAGATAGCCTGTCAGAAAAAGGCATATTCTTAGCTATAGTATGACCGGGGACCCGTGAGAATGCTACCAGGTTAGTACCATGTTAGAGATTTAGATCTTTGGTCACGAGTCCCAAGGTTCTGACACTTGGCATTTAGATATCGTCTGACAGTGTGAGCTTTTGAAGGTGTTTGCCTGTCATCCCCATATTTACGCCTCCTGTCATCTGTTGACCAAGAAGAAAAACAAGAAATGGAGAGCAAAGTTTAGAAGGTCATGCTTTGCGTGAACAAGTTGTAATAAGGAGCAGCTGCTTTTATCAGGCGTTTTTAATTGTCTTTAAGGTGTTTGCCTCTTATCGGAGGCAACCAAATTGTTAAACAGGCAAACAAAAACACGCCCATATTGTGCCTTTTACAAATATTCAATATTTACATTGAAAGGTGTATGATCTGATGACTTCTGTCCATAAAACTCAATTGACATAAGCGCACGTTTTGCATGATAAACACGAAAACGCCACCATCCAATAGCGGTACATGATAGGAATTTCATACTTGTGACATTTGTAAGTTAGTTAACGGTAAACATCACAATGTAGATCATGTAAATACAAATGTCATTTATGTTAATGACATTCTGCCAAAAGTTAGGACTTTGTAGTTACCTCCATGAAATGTCATGGAGGTTATATTTTACCCCGCGTTTGTGTGTCTGTGTGTTTGTGTGTGTGTAAACAAGATAACTCAAGAACGGCTGGGTGGATTGGTTTCATACTTGGTGTGTTGGTAGTGTGTAACGAAAGCTGGAAATGATTAGATTTTGGGCCCCCTAGCAACTCCCCTTGGTGCTGCAGCGCAACTTCCGGTTTTGCTATCTCGGTGTTCTGAACATGCTATGGTCACGATTTTTAAGTGTTAGATAGCTCTTGTGCTCAGGAAGAAATGACATAAGTTTGGGCCCCCTAGCGTCTATTTTGGGGATAGCAGGGGCATTTTTGTCAAAAACTTCTGACGAGGATAACTCAAGAAGGGAACAACGGATTTTCATGATTTTTGGTATGTAGGTACCTTAGACAATGTTGTACAAGATAAAATACTAATTATGCAAATCAGGAATACATTTGCATAATTAATGAGAATATTCTATCAGCAGTTTTTTCAATGTATCTCTTGTCACTGACGTGATATGGTCGTGACATTTAAGTGGTAGATAGCTTTTAGCAACATAAAAATGTTGGGCAAGTTTCAGTCCCCTGACATTTAATTGTGGAACTGCAGGGGCGTTTTTGTCAAGACACTCCAAAGCGGATAACTGCAGAAAGGAACGACGGATTGCCTGCATTTTAGGCATGCAGGTAGCTTAGGCAAAGATGTTCACAATGATATGCATGCTATGCAAATGAGGACTTAACTTGCATAATTAATGAGGAAATTGTATAGTTCCATTGTTTTCAATAACTGGACCTCAATACACGTAACACATGTTAATTATGATAGGTGGAATATAAGCAGATACCAAATATGGTAATGAGGAACTTATTTGCATAATTTATGTAAAAATTCAAAACCGCTTTATGATCAATAATGGGAATTTTATAATTGTGACATGTGTACGTTAGTCAATGATGAACAACACCATGCATGAATTATGTTGATGTGTTGGTCAATTGCCTGAAATTTACGAAAGCTCTAAATTTTCATGGAGGTATGAGGTCGCCGAACTCTAGTTCTATATACAATGTTAATGTGTGTAACTTGGGTGGAGAAGACATGATCTTTAATACGGAAATTGGCACAGAATAATGTTTTTTATTCGAAATCATGAAAATGAGCAGAGGACATCTATTTAACTGTCTTTTATCCCCTCCCAGCCATGTGAATGGTTGCCAGCCCGTTACGTCCTGACCGCCATGTTTTTCCTGGGGATGATGAACGCCTACATCCTCCGCTCCAACATCAGTGTCGCCATAGTCGCCATGATCAGGACCGCAGAGGCTGACGGGAACGGAACAGACGGCTCCACCAGCATCTGTGGAGAATTCAGCTTCGGATCAACCCCTGCCAACAAAACTATGGTTTGATTGCTTTATGTTATTGCGCCATTGCAACCACAGCATCATAAGTAGGAACTACACAATAGGGTTGATTTCTCACATTATATTCCGCGAAAGCACATCATATACCCTCAGAATAATATGAACTTATTGCTGGACATGATAGCCCAAATTCCAAGTACATTCAGAAAGAAACAACTCCAAAAAAATTAAAAGGGTGGAATCGCGTTATCCAGCGACTTCTTTTAAAACCTCTCTATCCAGTCCCATGGTTTGAACTTTGCGAGACTTGACTAGTACTGCAATGCGCTTAACTTTACAGTGCAATTTCAAAGTACTAATAGTATACAACAATCTCTTTGCAAAAAACCTTGCCAACATTCTTACTTTTTGTCAGCAGAACCAAGGGGAGTTCGACTGGGACGAGACGCAGAAAGGTCGCATTCTTAGCGCCTTTTTCTACGGGTACGTCTTCATGCAGGTGCCAGGAGGGTACCTGGAGACCAAGTTCGGGGGGAAGAAGGTACGGATCTTTCCTGCGTTTCTTCGCAATGTTGACAACGATAGATGGAATGTGCTCTAAGGCTATGTATATATTCAATCTTCATTTGTTTGTTTATGAATTTGCAGTTTCTAATGATTTGTGTCCACCACAGGTGTACGGCATAAGCATGCTGATAGGTGCTATATTGACCCTATTGACTCCGGTGGCGGCCAGAGTAGATTTCTGGTTCCTGTTCTTTGTGCGGTTCTTCATGGGCTTCTTTCAGGTACGCCCCCTATCTGTGTAGATCTGCACTGCTTGTCTGTGCTTCTCAATTTTGTTGGAATTGGTATTTTAGCAACCGTGTCTTTTATGTCACCAGTGAGGACATGACTTGTCCTGTTTTCAGGGCGTGATTTTTCCCGCTCATCACGGCATGTGGGGGAAGTGGGCACCGCCTCTCGAACGGAGCAGACTGTTGTCCATCACATGCACAGGTAGGAACCTATACACCCAGATATGTCACCCATATGTTCAATTATCCGCAATCCCTTCTCAGTCGTATTCAATACTTTCCTAAGTGACAAGTCTGATTAATGTTATTCTTAAATTGTAGTGACAAGGTGCAATGTATCATTCAGACTACTATTATGTACCGACAGAAGGTCTAAATACACGAATAACGTTATATATTTCAGGCACGAATGTTGGAACTGTGATCGCCCTGGCGCTGTCTGGGTACATTATAGACCAGATCGGCTGGCCCTGGGTCTTCTACATCACAGGTAGGATCTTAACAATATCACATCACGGTAATGGCAGCATCAGACCCAATTATAGAATGTTCTTAGTACGTGTACATGCAATTCCAAAAGGAGATGTATACGAAATGGTACGTGCACAAACGACGTGCCTTTTAATCTTTATAGCTTATCAAAGTGTGACGTCAGCGTATTTTGCTCCCTTATTAAAATAGTTAACATGATACATGTACATGTACGTGTTTTTCCATTTTACTCCATGCTTCTCGATTTTACTCCATACATCATTCTCTTTGTGCATATTTCTTGCCCATATCAGGAATCGTGGCTCTGGTGTGGTTTGTGGCCTGGATGCTGCTAGTGCATGACTCACCTGCCGAACACCCGAGGATCTCCGAAGAAGAACGAGAGTACATTGAGAGTTCTATCGGCACGAATGTACAAGAGGTATCTAGATCAGAAAATGACACTGGTTGTCTTATATATAAAGTCGCCTAATCTTCGCGTCAGCACAGGTACAAAGATATGTTACCGGTGGAAAACATTAATCGTAGCATGTAACAGCAAGTAATTGACAGAATTTTTATACAAAAGGCACATAATCGTATAATCTACTGCTCTATGTCAACTTGACACTGTCGTCGACGAGCAGACTCATATGTCATCATTCATTCTTTCAGTAGTATTCTTCTTCAGTAGGACATTCTAATGCCATATCTGAAGTTTGTCAAACCGTAAGCTGTCATTTCAGTTAAAATGGATATTACAACATTGTTTTTGGTCTCTCTGTTTGAGTGACAAGTTCATGTGACCGGGGTTCCGGAATGGTATACAATACGTCATGGCTCCACCCACACAATTAATTCAGGTCTCTCTAGTGTCATCTAATGAGAAAGATAGGATTTCGACTTTTGACAAATCGTCTTCCTCCATAGGATATCCCAGTGCCATGGCTGGAGTTTGCAAAATCCAGAGTTGTGTGGTGCCTTCTGATTGGTCACTTCTGTAACAACTGGGGAAACTACACCATGCTGACGAACCTCCCTAATTATATGGCCACCATCTTGGGATTCAACATTGCAGAGGTAAGTTCTTGATGTCTTATTCAGTACCAGGGACAGTGTAGCAGTTCTTGGTGTCTTATTCAGTACCAAGGACAGTGTAGCAGTTCTTGGTGTCTTATTCAGTACCAAGCACAGTGTAGCAGTTTTTGATATCTTATTCAGTACCAGGGACAGTGTAGCAATTCTTGGCGTACCAGGGATAGGGTAGTAGTCAGTGAGCGGTGATTTATTCAGTACCAAGGACAGCATAGCAGTTCTTGATGTCGAATAAGTACATGGACGGTGTGATGTTACATGCAGTTCTACCTCATTTATACATAGAATGGTCTTCTCTCCGCCCTCTCACCTCTGACCATCTGGGTGTTCACTGTTACTGGAGGTTGGATCATTGACGTCATCAGGTCACGTGATATTCTGGACACACTGAACTCCCGGAGGCTACTGACGGCAATGGGTTAGTAACCTAAGGTTGACAAATTTGAAGAAACTTTGGGTATTTTCCATAATGGTATCATTCGTTCATGGCACCCGTATAATGGAATTATATATCCTTCTGATCTTGAATGTAACGTTATTCTAATGTTAAATAGGTCAGTTCCTTCCCGCCATCTTTCTGATTATCTCTGGATTTGTGGGGTGTGACCGCGCAGCCGCAGTGGCGATGTTGGCTCTGTCAGCAGGCTTTGGTGGACTGTCAACACCAGGTGAGCATGCGCAGATATGCCACTGCACACTCAGGGTCATATCAATCGATTTATTGAACATTCTGACAGACGAGTATAGATTCATGCGGCTGTCTTTGATTTACCAAGTTGCTGCAGTTCGATGTCTTGACGCAAGGGGTCTTAGTAGCCGTTGAATCCAACACCGCTTCCGTTTTGTACAGGGTTTAAGATCTGTCACATTGAAATCGCCCCGCGGTTCGGAGGCATACTGTTCGGCATCACCAACGTGTTCGGGTCCATCCCAGGATTCATTGCGCCCGAAATCATTGGCGCTATGACCAACAACAATGTAAGTGACGTTACATCCTTACAAAAATTGTTTCTTTATATATGGAATTCTTATGATGTAGAATTCAGAAAGATCTGTTGTTCCCATTCATCAACATTCATTATGTTCACTTCGCGAGAAAGGTTATGTTTTTGCTAGCGTTTTGATGTTTGTTTCTGTGTGTGTGTGTGTGTGTGTGTGCGTGTCTGTGTGTGTGTGTGTGTGTGTGTGTGTGTGTGTGTGTAGATGAACAACATACATGTAACTCGAGAAGGCCTGGATGGATTGTCTTGTCATTTTGTATGTTGGTAGGTCTTGATAAACCCCGATAAAATGATTAGATCTCTGTAGAACCCTATCAACTTGTTACGGTACTGCATCAGAACTTCCGCTTTTGATATCTCGAGTTTTGGCGCTCTGGTTCATATCTGAAATCCTCTCATTTCAGCAAACTCGAGAGGCTTGGATGAACATCTTCTGGATTGGCGCATCGATATACGTGTTCGGAGGGATTGTTGTGCTTCTGTTTTTGCGCACAGACATCCAACCTTGGGCACATGCGCCAGATAAAAGTAGTGCAGATCCAGATGTCATCTTCCTTGAGGACATCCCAAACACCCGAAGCCAAAGGCACAGCGACGAAACTAAAGAAAATTGAATTCGGATGCTGTATAAGTGTATTGATGTAAATATAGATTATACCAAAATGGATAGTTTCAGGTTGCCACTCACTGATTGCATAACTCTCATTGCTATCGATATCACACCATATTGCCTGCAAACCGTTACAGTGTTTGGATGCATATCTAACTATGCTACTCAGGTGTGAATTAGGGATGTATGTAGATCTAGACACCTTTTATTTTTTCCCAAATATACCAAAGAAGTCGCACATAACTATAAGTGTTTGATTTGTTCTTCAATGCCTTTATTGTAAATTGAATGTAGTCCAATAAGTAAAGGATTTCAATATCAATAAGTTGGTAGTGTAATGGTCGACAGTTGATTAAAGTTCAACTGACCTTGTTTTCGCCTACCATTTCATAGTAACTGTGCGCTGTCACGTACTTCACTCTGTTGCAGAATAGTGACAACTGTGATAATTGATCTTACATAGTCAGGCTATCTTCTCCTTATTTCCCTCTTAAGGCGTGAGGTTTACACTTAATTTGACAGAGGTAAGTGTTGAATCACTTTTCATTGCCAAGTACACAGTGTGTGTGTGTGGGGGGGGGGGGGGTACAGTTAACGCGACACAGGGAGGCGAACATTATGTCGAAAGAAAAGAGTTCACTTATGCAAAAGGCATGGTACTTTACGAGATGAAAGAATTGAGACGAACGGACACGGACTATAAACGCTGAGCACTCGCTCTACTAATGTTTTGTACCATGTATGTGTAGTGATATATGCTGATAGATTTATTAGGACTCGACGTAATCTGTATCTCTGTTATATTTTATCTGGCCCTTACCTCCCTCATGACCTCAATGAAAAGTGACCTACAGGCCGATTTGAGCTTCTCGTTAATAAATAAAGTTTCAAGCAAATCAGCCAAAAAAAAACAACACTAGCCTCCTCCAACGGCCTCTCTGTGGGCAAGTTGTTGGAGGTAGGGCCAGTTGTGACGGGAGGGCGATCCGCGATTGATTCGACTTGGAAGGTACTACTTTTGCCCTCCCCCGTCACAACCTAACCCAAACAACGTACTCCAATGCCTACAGAGAAGCTGGTGAAGGATGATAATAAATACTTCGTATTCATGAAAGTAACAAGTATATCCTTTGACAACATCTTATGTATCAGAACAGGGGTTACCTGGTGAACATGACAAGATAGACGTGCACGTGTGACTAGTCATAAAGTCGTACACCGCTATCAATTTTGTGGGTTAGAAGCGGTCGTAAATGGCATTTGTAATGTAAATCTCATCTCATTTTTAGAAAGATGTATTTTCTGAAAGAAAACCAATGGTTAATACAAAATCTCTAATCATTAAATGGATACATGTAGATCATTTGCTGTAGGTACCTATGCCCCGGAGAGGAGATAGGCGCCGCCAGGGGACTAAAATGCCTATTGATACAGCACAACATGTTGTGCTGCCCCTACGGCTGATTAATCAGCCTACGGCTGATTAAAAGGCTATGGGACGAACGAACGAACGAACGACCTATCAGGGTCATCGGCTAAGGCTACACCGAATACAGCCCTTCAACCAGCAAGTCCGCGCATTACTTGATAATCATTGTTTGTTTGAAACAGACCGAAGTTAGCAAGCTGACATAAGACTGCACTCCAGCCCAATGTTTGCATACACCAGCAAAGTACACGTTTTTGTATACAATTTAAGCAAGTGCGGTGTCAATATCCTTATGTGTTCTATTATACTGTAAACAAGTTGTAATACGTTGGATAAAGGAAAGCACAGCTCACAAGACATTGTATGAGACAAGTAGATTGTATTATCAGACAGCTGCAGCGGCAGCTGCCAAATATCGTGAAGATACCCCAGCAGCTTCTCGAGTTATGCTGTCCAAAAACAAGCGTTCAAAAATACAAAGCTGGCTGCAATACTATAGGAAAACGCCAGGTAAACCGTTTTCGAACGTGGTATTTCTTTCCACAGCCGCTATAAACCTACCAAAAATCACCGAGGTCCATTTATAATTTCTCGAGTTATATGCTTTTGACCCATGCTATATATGCTATAGACCCACGATAACCGAAAACATATATATCCTTCTTGGCGAAGGGAAAAAAAGGAAAGGTGATATCCAGTACTCCAGATGTAAAGAAGTGGAGACGGGACTGATTGTACTCCAGTAGAGAATTATCACAGACGCTCAATGGTTGCCATGACCGAGAAACAGATCTTTATTCTGTACTGTCACATACCCTCTTCGCCGTGTCTCAACTGAACACACTTCTTAATCTCAAATCTGCCGGTTTTTTCCTGAGCCTCGTGGGTGCTGATATAATCAGACCAGATGTGCTTGGCAGCTCATTTATAAATATAGATCTTCCCTTTCTTCTGCCTGGTCTCCTCCATCAGGACATGAGTCGTTGTAATGTGGAATGTTGTTCAACCACTTCTGCTGTTTTGTCCATTGATTCGCACCGCCCTGTACATGATACAGGTGTAACATTGTGCTCCAGAAGACTTCAATTCTTTGGGGGCAGCTTTCGAATTCCTGACATTTCACCCTACATCGGTACGTAAACATTCTTTAAACTAAATTTTCTGTAGGTGATGTGACACATGCTATTAAGTTATGAATAACTGCATTTTCTCAATTTCCGTGCCAGCTGAATTCAGAGGCAAATGAATAAACAGTTCAAGCAATCTGTGACTAAAGGAAGAAACTCTGCACGCGTGTAGTTTGCTTTTCAATTCCGTTTATGGCACAGCCTCTCACAGCCCCATAAAAGATTAATGTATGAAATGAATGGCAGTGTAGCTTTCAAAATGCTCCCAGCAACTAACGTTAGTTCGCACCTGTATCTATGCCTGTAAAATGATAATGTGCTGTTTCTCAAATAGCTTGACCTATGCAAGGAGGTTAAAAACCAACCTCCTTGACCTATGTAACACTGCCAAGGGTGTAAATGCGATTTTTATGTGAATTTAACGGAGAAACCTCTAGAAATGCTTCAAGATACGACTGCAGTGAAAATAAATGTGAAAGGGACACATTGAGATGTTAGGGAAATGTGAAGCATGAAATGTGAAGCAGATAAACATCCAACCTCAATCTGAACTTTTGACATACTTACATGCCCTTAAGCCCTATTTGCTCATTGTATAGTTGTCTGCGACAACGCCCCCTTTTCTATCATTTAAAGATTTCCCTCCAATATCTAGGGACTATTTTGCAATTGTGTGTTATTCAAATTCTATAATTTCACAAAACATTTCCCTTTCAAATACTTTTGACGAAGTCACATTTTGTTACATGTTTACCTAAACGCTCCCCCATATCAATTTACATAAAGGTCACATTTACGCCCCTGGCAGTGTAAGGGTGCACACTTAAAGAATAAGTTGAAGACGACAATGTCTCGGTTCCCACTAAAGTCTAAGTCTCTGGTCTTCCTTTTTCCCACTGCATTTTGCTTTGCGAACTTTGTTCCTTCACAATCAAGAAAGCCGAATAAGGAAGCTCAAACAGTCGTGTCCAACTAAGCAACACGCCCTGCGGCGATGATGACGTCAGTGAGAAGAGTTTGGCTAACTGCATTTTGTAATTGTCATAAAAAATAGACTGAATGTCAAGACGTTGTTGGGAATTTTTTTTACATGATGAACAAAGAATGAATAATATCAATATATTTCAAATAACTTCATTATGAACGCGCCCATTTAAAACACATAACATAGAAGTCTATGGGAAGAAACAAGTGCTTCTGAAAAAAAGCTGCCATTTTCGCCTTAATGAAAAGGATTTTTATTGGTGGCTAGCTGAGAAGTACATTATGATGGGATGCGATGTATGTATGTAAGATGTGAAACTGCGACTACAGATGAACTAGTTGTCATTTGATGGGCATTAGAAGATGACTTAAAAATAAGTAAGGTTGATTGGGGCAAGGGCTGAGCTGTGTATTTAACCTCAGTACGTGTATGCTGTGTGCCTGTAATCTGTAGTGGAAAACCTTTTTTTCTTGTGAAGATAAGTGAATTTTGTGTCAAATATGACAATTTTGATAATCTGCTGGTTGACTGAGAAAACGTAGAAATAGACTTTGGACTCGCCGGTAAAGAAACATTGTGTTCTGTTTCAACCTACGTCACTTTAAATTTTAATGTTTTTTGGTGAAGCCAGGAAGGTTTTGAAGCAAGCTTATGAAGCAAGAAAGCTTTGGAAAAACTGGCAAGTGCGTATTTAAAAGCCTGGATGTTAAACAAAAGCACATCAAAAGAGGGCAGCTAAACTTGAATTGGTCTATTTTCTATCAAAAGATATTCCGTGGGATTTGTTAATCAAAGAAAAAACACTTCGTTCCAAGCGGGGATCGAACTCACGCCTTCGGAAACTGACTGCGACATGAACACATAAACACAGCACCTTATTTAGACCGCTCATCCATTTTGACTTGATTCCGTCATCGACGTTTATCGGGGCTATAAGAAGCGCTACGTTACATTGACCTACGAAACGATTTATCCAAACCAAACGATCCATGGAACGAACGCTTCTATCAAGATTCGTCACAGGGGACACGGACTTGCGGCGCCTGGATCAAAAGAGTAAAGACAAATCAGCTGACTTACCAGTTTCGCAATTTTCATGTTATAACATGACATAATGGTTTACCTACGTCACGGCAACGTCGCGGGCATGGGAATACGTTCGTGCGGACCGGACAATATAACGTTAAACACACTCCGCTGTAAATGTTTGTAGATTTTAAAGCTTGCCCTTTTTCAATAAATTACCTATGATTATAAATATTGTACGCTTTTCATGTGTGTTAGAAATGAAAGCAAACATGGCAGAGTAAGTAAAAAATCACGAGCAGAATAGAATCCAACATGTTAGATATAACATGCATATTTCAAACACAGGCAATTGATGTTTAACAGAAATTATGCATGTATCATTTGATAAATGATACATTTTAATTAATGAGCTCTCTAGCACTTTAGTTTTAGTGTTATCTTGATACATGTATTTTGTTAGATAAATGAGTTTACTTTGAATAAAAAGCATACTCAGGAATTGCACGACATAGGTTTATATTACGTTAACCAGAATAGATGGTATACATGGTCTATTCATAAAGTACATGTTTTGACTTGGTAGCGAATGGACGAACGAACCAAAGAACGACACCACTTACTCCTTGTGCCGAGACTAATAGACCACTTAAACATCACGAACCTGTCATTTGCAGAAAATTTGACCTCCAACTTTAAAGCGCCGCTAGCAAGTTGCCGCTAGGAAACCCATTATAGAACTTGACCTTTCTTTTTTGCCACCCCTACCCATCTACCAAATATCATTGATATCCATCAACAACATCTCGAGTTATTTTGGATACAGACAAACGCACTAACATACAAAGCCCGCTACAGCACTGTACGTAAAAGCCAGGTAAACCATTTTCACACTTGACCTTCCTCTTTACAACCGCTACACACCTGACAAATATCGTGAAGATACCCCAGCAGCATCTTGAGTTTTCTGTCCACAAACAAGCGCTCAAAAACTACAAAGCTCCCTGCAGTACCGTAGGGAAATGCCAGGTAAATCATTTTTGACCTTAACCTTCCTTTCCACAACCGCTACGCACATACAAAAAAATCAGAAAGTTCCATCCACAATTTCTTCACAAAGTTATATGCTGTTGACCCACCGTAGACCCATATAACAGAAAACATACCCTTCTTGGCGAAGGGAACAACTATACCTGTCTACGTCTTCAGTATTGAACTTCACACATGAGGACATATAAAGGTAGATTTAACAAACTTCATAGATTTAACATAATGTAATGTAATCATAATATGATATAACCACAACGTCACACACCACAGAACAACCAACATATACCAGACCTACGTCACAGACTATGTTACCTACGGTCACTTGTTATCTGTCACCAGCTACCTACTACCAAGGGAGGCGGGATGGCAAAGGTGAAAAAGAAGGTATGTACATCAGTCTAAGACGTTATGCTTTAATAATACGCCTGCTATTCAGTCGCATGGATTCAGCAGTAAAGGCTAGTGGTGGTTATAGCCATGCTATGCCTTTAGCGGACCTGTGGATGTGTCTGGTGTTTTTTTATGCAATGTTTCTAGAAACCGTGTCAGTGAAGATTCCAGCTCACGTTTGCACCGTGATAAGGGAACTGCAGCGGTACTAATGACCTTTGATAGTTAGTCAGGTCAGTCAATGGCATTTAGAGCAGAGTGGAGAGATTACTCCCTAAAAGTAATTGATAGTCTTATGATAAAATTAACAGGCTGGTTTTCCTACATCACGTGGTGTGGTTAAAATACAGCCTTCCTCTTCCGTCATATATTTCGTCATTTTTCTGTATCAACAGCAGATGTCACTTTCTGTGTTAGGTAACTTGTTAGCCTGGTAACAACCATCAAGGGTTCCCTTGTATCTCGCCTACATGCCCACACAGGCCCATGATTTTTTTTCGTCAAAGCTGAAAATCGTCAACGGCCTGTCACAAGTAAACCCACACGTACCAAAACATGGTCTTTAATACGAACATCAGCTATCTGGCACAGAATGATGTTTTATTTCTGAAAATGAGCAGCGGACATCTATTTAACTGTCTTTTATCCCCTCCCAGCCATGTGAATGGTTGCCAGCCCGTTACGTCCTGACCGCCATGTTTTTCCTGGGGATGATGAACGCCTACATCCTCCGCTCCAACATCAGTGTCGCCATTGTCGCCATGATCAGGACCGCAGAGGCTGACGGGAACGGGACAGACGGCTCCACCAGTATCTGTGGAGAATTCAGCTTCGGATCAACCCCTGCCAATAAAACTGCGGTTTGATTGCTTTGTTTTATTGTCCCGTTGCAACCTCATTAGCAGGAACTACGCAATAGGCTTCATTTTTTCACATTATATTCCACGAAAACACATCATACTTCCCCAAAGAACGTGAAATTGATGTTGGACCTGATAAACCAAATTCCAAACACATTCAGTCTGAAATAAGTCCAAAAGGACATTTTTTGAAAACCTCTAGCTCTCCCACATACATATCAGGATGTTAATATCCACTCCCATGGTTTGGAACTTTGCCAGATGTGAAAGTACGAGTTATACAACAATTCCACTGCGATAAATGTTAACGTAGCCAACAGGGAACGCTCTCTTACTTTTGGTTTGCAGAAGCAAGGGGAGTTTGACTGGGACGAGACGCAGAAAGGTCGCATTCTTAGCGCCTTTTTCTACGGGTACGTCTTCATGCAGGTGCCAGGGGGGTACCTGGAGACCAAGTTCGGGGGGAAGAAGGTACGGATCTTTCCTAAAATAACTTCTGCATTCTTCACAAGGTTGAAAGCTTAAGCTCTCAGCGTATGTTTGATTCATTTTTACCTCAAAGGAAAGGAGGGTCACCTCGCTCCTGATAGGTTTCAAAACTATCCCAGAGTTGGATAATATCAGCTGTAACATTATCTCACGATCGGTTCGGTGGATCATTATGTACATTGGCACATGCTTAAAAGACACCTGCGCGATGTTTCACGTTGTTTTGTTTTCATCGTAACTTTCTTTACACTTTCACAGGTGTACGGCATAAGCATGCTGATAGGTGCAATATTAACCCTATTGACTCCCGTGGCGGCCAGAGTGGATTTCTGGTTCCTGTTCTTTGTGCGGTTCTTCATGGGCTTCTTTCAGGTACGCTCCCTATCTGTATGGATCTCCATTACCTATATATGCTTCTCAACTAGTTGGCATTTTCACAAGAGTGTATTGTCTGTCAGCATTGAACAATGGCTGGTCTTGTTTTTAGGGCGTGATTTTTCCCGCTCATCACGGCATGTGGGGGAAGTGGGCACCGCCTCTCGAACGGAGCAGACTGCTGTCCATCACATGCACCGGTAGGGCCCCATACACCCATATGTTTCAATTACTAGTGCATGGTAATGAGAAGAGTTACCCATAGATATGCAGTTGGCAACATAGAATAAATTGCCTTCTATTGTGATAAGTCTGGTATTCATCAGATTATGTAGTGACAGAAAGACAGAAGTTTTAATTCTAACGTTATATATTTCAGGCACGAATGTTGGAACTGTGATCGCCCTGGCGCTCTCTGGGTACATTACAGACCAGATCGGCTGGCCCTGGGTCTTCTACATCACAGGTGGGTAAGATATTAACTATATGGTAATGGCAGCATCACATCCAACTATAGTCAGGGCAGAGTGGTCTTAGTAGTGTACATGTAATTCCAAATTGCAACAATTTGTTTGCCCATATCAGGAATTGTGGCTCTGGTGTGGTTTGTGGCCTGGATGCTACTAGTGCATGACTCACCTGCCGAACACCCGAGGATCTCCGAAGAAGAACGAGAGTACATAGAAAGTTCTATCGGCACAAATGTACAAGAGGTATCTAGATTAGACATTTCACTGATTGTCTTATCATGTAGACTCACCTACCCTTCGTGTCAGCACTGGTACAAAGATATGGCTATCATAGCATGTAGCAACATGTAATTGACAGAATGTTTGTAACAAAGGCAGATAATCATATAGCCTCCTGCTCTATGGCACCTTGTCACTGTCGTCACGTGCGTACTTATGTATCATCAATTCATTGTCTTATTGATATTCGTCTTCAATGGGACATTCTGATACCTTATCAATAGATTGTCAAATCGTAAGCTGTTATTTCCCTGAAAATGGGTACAGTATTATGATATTGCTTTTGGTCTGGTTTCGGAATGTCGTATCACTGAGTGGGGCCTACAGTAAGCCATGGCTCTACCCACACGATTTATTCAGGTGTCTCTAGTGTCGTGTAGTTTGCAAAACAGAATTTTGACTTTTGATAAATTATCTTCCTCTGTAGGATATCCCGGTGCCATGGCTGGAGTTTGCCAAATCCAGAGTTGTGTGGTGCCTTCTGATTGGTCACTTCTGTAACAACTGGGGAAACTACACCATGCTGACGAACCTCCCTAATTATATGGACGCCATCTTGGGATTCAACATTGCAGAGGTAAGTTCTTGATGTCTTATTCAGTACCAAGGACAGTGTAGCAGTTCTTGATGTCTTGTTCATTGCCAAGGACAATGTAACAGTTCTTGGTGTCTTATTCAGTACCAAGGACAGTGTAGCAGTTCTTGATGTCTTAGTACCATGGACAGTGTAGCAGTTCTTGAGGTCTTATTCAGTGCTAGGGACAGTGCAGCAGTTCTTGAGGTCTTATTCAGTACCAGCGACGGTGTAGCAGTTCTTGGTGTCTTAGTACCATGGACAGTGTAGCAGTTCTTGAGGTCTTATTCAGTACCAGCGACAGTGCTATGTAGCAGTTCTTGGTGTTATATTCAGTACCAGGGACAGTGTAGCAGTTTATGATGTCTTATTCAGTACCAGGGCCTAGGGACAGTGTAGCGGTTTTTGGATGTCTTATTCAGTACCAGGGACAGTGTAACGGTTTTTGGATGTCTTATTCAGTACCAGGGGTAGTGTAGTAGTTATTGATGCCGTAATTAATACTGAGGACAGTGTGAAGTCTAATGTTACACGCAGTGTTACCCGTCTTAATCTAGAATGGCCTCCTATCCGCCCTCTCACCTCTGACCATCTGGGTGTTCACTGTTGCTGGAGGTTGGATCATTGACGTCATCAGGTCACGTGATATCCTGGACACACTGAACTCCCGAAGGGATACTGACGTCAATGGGTTAGTATTCTAAGTTTCTAATTGTAACGTTTGAAACAAAATTCAAGAAACATTGGGTATTTTCATTTACATCCTTAACGTTTTGATCATTATGCGATAATGAACTCAACAACTGTTGAAGTAAACTCGGTATAAACATCCTCTTCTTTCTGAAACCACTAATGTCGGAAGATTTTGGTGAGTTTCTAATAATGAGAATTGAGAAGTCGAAATTGATTGCATAAGTGGTAAAGCTGGTAACGGGAGGGGGCCATACTTCGACACCCATTCTAAGTGGATGCGCATGGCTTTTGTCAATGTACATTTTACAGTGAACTCATCAAAAACAAGTTAAGATCTTGTATGCATCCATATAACTGTTATTGAAGCTGTACATATATATATTTCATTTAACGGTAGCGTTCCGCACTGTACTTTGACAGCGCACGAAACTTACGGCAGGTTTTCGGCTTGCGTCCTAGCAGAACGTTCCAACACAAAAAAGGGGTCCAAACTCCGACATAGTAACAACCAGACCATCGCCGTGCATTTTTAAACAACTTATGCAAATAGAATAGTACTAAAAGTTTTCATTATAATTTTTTTGTACCAAATATGGGTCATATTTTGTATTACACGACTTATTCAAATACGGTGTGTTAAAACGTTTACCTCTCACGGTGAGACCAACTTGCCGCAAAACGGCAGCGCATTGTTACGTTGGACTGTGATGGCATTTTCCCTTTTCGGCTTTCTTGATTGCCTTTTCATCCTGTCTTTTGGCAGCAGCAATGGCTACAGGATTTTTTAGTCGGTAGGGATCGATTTTTCTTGAATGTTTGTCACTCTACGGACGGGTTGACTGAGTTCAACGTGTTGAGCATCGCTCGCCCGCCTTTGTGCGTGATAGTAAAATGGCGGGGCCCCGACTGGTTGAACATTGTGGCGGGTATCCGCAGGTGATTCAATTTGCAGCCTCTAAACAATGGGTTCCTATACAAAAAAAGAGGAGAAAGCAACTGTTAGTAACTCAACTATCTGACGTTACTGGCACACAAACATACCCTCATATGAAAGCCCGACATCTCAGCTATCCGAAAAACCACATTTCGGCATGAATCTAACGGTGAGAACTTCCGGGAAACTGAAAGATTGACCCATGACCTCAAAACCGCACCACAACCCAGTGAGGAGGCCATGTGCTAGGACAAAAAAGTCCCAACTTTATACCCCCTGAAAACCACACAAACTCAGCTTTTTGGCCCTAATCACAAAGTAGAAACCCTCCCCTGTCACACCCACCTCAGAACTGCCAGGATTTCTACCCATTTGACCAGGAAAAAAATCTTGAAGTTTTAGGCCCTGAACTATAATCGACCACCATCAATTTGCATGGCGGATTGACCTGCGGATCCCCTTCACAGAGCCCAAGTTCAGATTTTTACAAAAAAAGTTTTATCATACAATGGAGACAGGGGTTGTCACATATTATCCAAAGTATGAAAGAATTTCAATGATTTATACTCCCCTGGGACTCACTTTTATAACAGGTATCATGGCTGCCATCAGAGTCTGAGGGGGGGGGGGGGGGGGCAGGGCATATATATCAAGAGCTGTTTTCAAGAAACCTGGCATATGTAGGCCAAGAAATGCCAAAAGCTAGTCACTCTGACACACAGAGACTGCCTCTACAATGACAGAGACCTGAAATTTGGTCATGAAGTGTTGTTTCAGAGGCTTTGTAGGGACTTTCAGAAGGTGTGTGCTGGGCATTTAATAAAAGTAGGTCAAAGCCAATTTCACTCAATGCACACACCACTTTCTTAATCTTTTGTGCTGAAAATGGCACTGACAGACTCTGGTATGCTGTCATGGTACCTGCCACATGCTAACATCATGCTAACATCCCCAAAAAGTTAGCAAAACACAAGATAATGGGGCATAGAAACACACCTCCTGTATCCATGAGCTGGACCGCTTTCGCGGCTCCTCCCCTGGGACGTTGCCAAGTAACGTGGTTCAAGTCCAACCGAACTCTTTTGGACTATTCATAAATTACTTTCGCAATTGCCAATAGAATACAGGTCAAATGGAAGAGTGATAGACTCTAGAGTCCATCCTCCCTCTCAAGTCATTTTACACCAATGGCAATTTCCATTATAAGCAGTGCCCTTTAGCACACCAGTGAAATAAAAACAGCTAAAATATAGGAAATTCTCAACAAATTTAGCATGGCATGTCCCCTGGGACCATATTTCACACATATGGAGGTGTATTCAGCCCCAAAATAGCTAAAAAGGGGGAGGGCAGGGTGATACCTGGAACACTTCAGGGTATCCGCAGGTGATTCAATTTGCAGCCTCTAAACAATGGGTTCCTATACAAAAAAAGAGGAGAAAGCAACTGTTAGTAACTCAACTATCTGACGTTACTGGCACACAAACATACCCTCATATGAAAGCCCGACATCTCAGCTATCCGAAAAACCACATTTCGGCATGAATCTAACGGTGAGAACTTCCGGGAAACTGAAAGATTGACCCATGACCTCAAAACCGCACCACAACCCAGTGAGGAGGCCATGTGCTAGGACAAAAAAGTCCCAACTTTATACCCCCTGAAAACCACACAAACTCAGCTTTTTGGCCCTAATCACAAAGTAGAAACCCTCCCCTGTCACACCCACCTCAGAACTGCCAGGATTTCTACCCATTTGACCAGGAAAAAAATCTTGAAGTTTTAGGCCCTGAACTATAATCGACCACCATCAATTTGCATGGCGGATTGACCTGCGGATCCCCTGGCATCATTTTATCTCCGTTTATCCAACCCAGTTAAAGGCAGAACAGAACACAGGTATTATTTTTCGGAAGGCTAATAAACATCATTTCTATGTGTGGTGGTATTTTTTCACATGTCGTATTTTGCGAAGAATAATTCAAGAGTTTCCCGGGCCATGGTCTCGATACGTTCGCTCGTCAACTTGCACGGAAGGCGTCAAACTTGTGCAAGTTTTTCAATCGTTATCTGTGGGACTTGCTAACTTCGACACATACCCCGTCTTTGTAGTTATTTACAACAAGGCTTAGTCTACAGCTAGTGTATTTCTCATGTGCAGGCATCTATGCATTTCTCCGTAACAATGATTTTTAAAACCTGTCGAAATTTGGACCCCTGTCGAAGTATGGCCCCCTCCCGTTATGCCCTAATGCTATCACCCATGTATGTCACTCTTATAGAAAATGGCATCATCATTCCGACCTTGAATGTAACGCTATTTTCATTATGTTGAATAGGTCAGTTCCTTCCCGCCATCTTTCTGATTATCTCTGGATTTGTGGGGTGTGACCGCGCAGCCGCAGTGGCGATGTTGGCTCTGTCAGCAGGCTTTGGTGGACTGTCAACACCAGGTGAGCATGCGCAGATATGCCACTGCACACTCAGGGTCATATCAATCGATTTATTGAAACTTCTGACAGACAAGTATAGATTAATACCACTGTCTTTGATTTACTAAGTTGCTACAGTTCTGTGTCTTGAATAAATGCTTCACGCTTTTTTCTTGCTACTCGTTGATCATGAATCCAACACCGCTTCCGTTTTGTGCAGGGTTTAAGATCTGTCACATTGAAATCGCCCCGCGGTTCGGAGGCATACTGTTCGGCATCACCAACGTGTTCGGGTCCATCCCAGGATTCATTGCGCCCGAAATCATTGGTGCTATGACCAACAACAATGTAAGTGACGTCACAGCCTTGCAAAAATGGTTCATTTATATGGAATTCTCATTATATGAAATTCATTTTTTGCTGTTCCCATTTCTCAACATTCATTAACTTCGCTTTGCAAAGAAGGTAATGTTTTTGGTACCGTTTTTTAATGTGTGTGTGTGTGTGTGTACGTGTGTGCGCATGTGGATTAACAGCATAACGCTTGCTCACCTTTATCCAGGGGTAACCTATATCCGTTGTTTTTAAACACAACGTATTCAGGAATATCAAGTTGACGGGCTGTGGTTTCAAATTGCAATGTTATCAAAATGTTGCAATTTGAAACCACCGTTTGTAGACTTGATACCCCAAAATACAATATTTCAAAAGCAACGAATATAGGATACCCCGCGGATAAAGGTGAACTAGCGTTACATATAATTCGAGAAGGCCTGGAAGGATTGTCTTGATATATGATATGTTGGTAGGTCTTGATAAAACCCTGAAATGATCCCTAGCAGCTTGTTATGGCACTACACCAGAAGTTCCAGTTTTGCTATCTGAAGTTCTGGACGTTCTACTTGGTTCTAGTTCATATCTGAAATCCTTTCCTTACAGCAAACTCGAGAGGCTTGGATGAACATCTTCTGGATTGGCGCATCGATATACGTCTTCGGAGGGATTGTCGTGCTCCTGTTTTTGCGCACAGACATTCAACCTTGGGCACAGGCGCCAGATAAAAGTAGTGCAGATCAAGATGTCATCTTCCTTGAGGACGTCTCAAGTACCAGAAACCAGAGGCACAACGACGAAACTAAAGAAAATGCTGTATTGATTTAGATTATACCAACATAGATAGCTTTAGGTTGCTACTGTGTAAGTAACTATCTTTGCTATCATACTATAATATGTACAAACCATTACAAGGTTGGGTTTGGAGTCATATCTACTAACCATGATAGTTCTCTCTTGGTGTGTACAAACCATTACAGTGTTGGGTTTGGAGTCATATCTACTAACCATAGTTCTCTCTTGGTGTGTACAAACCATTACAGTGTTGGGTTTGGAGTCATATCTACTAACCATAGTTCTCTCTTGGTGTGTACAAACCATTACAGTGTTGGGTTTGGAGTCATATCTACTAACCATAGTTCTCTTGGTGTCCCATATTTGTCACAATGCATGCATTGCTTCATGCTATTTACGTTTTAGGAGAATGGTGTGAACAAAGGATGTATATATATATATATATATATATATATATATATATATATATACCTTTTCGTCTTTCCCAAATAGACCAAAGAGGTCACACATAGCTATAGGTGTTTGATTTGTTCTTCAATGCCTTTTATTGTAAATTGAATGTAGCCCAATAAGTAGAGAGATTTCAATAGATTAGTAGTATCATACGACTCCTGAAGCAAATATAAACTGAAGAAGGCAAAGTGATGATATTCATTATTTGTGAATACTGAATTAAATGCTAATTATATGTTTGGAATGAAGGTCATTTGATATTATTTCTTAAAACTTTGTGTTAAATGATGTCAAACTTGTATCGGGGAATTGCGTAGTATACAGTTCTGACATATCACAAAGTTCTATCGTATCGTAGCTTGTAGTTATACATTTCGAATCTATTAGTAATGTCAATAATACACAAATTAACGTCAATTCTGTCATATTTGACATACTCATAAAAGAATGCCATCGTCTTCAAAGAAAATCTCTATTGTGTTTGAAACAGTCTTGATTTCAAGATGAGATCGAACGGTGACTCACCTTCGTCTATCAAGTCCCCACCTTTCACCCACTGGGGCCGTTCGTGAACGTGTTCAGCCCCCGGTCCATCAGTATGGTCCTCACCTCTTGGTGAATTATCTTGGCCCACTAAAAGATAGATAAAAAAGAAGAGTCGCATGATATACCTTTACAATACGTACACGCTCAGTAAATGTGAAGGCAGTCCCGTAGCCTTTCTTAGACCTTAGGGCAGTGGGGTGTTAGTGAACGTATCTAGGGCACCGTATTGGACGGTGGAGCCAAACCATCTCCTTCCATTGCCTTTCCACCCCCAACCGAATTCAGGTACCCATTGACGAAAGTTGCGCGCATTAAATGCCGTTCACAAATAAAGGGCCGTCATCCACAAAAGGACTTGTCAGATATATCGTTGGTGGGCTTTCTGTTGTTTGCTAGTAACATCATTGTTAGTTTGTAATGTGATAATGATTTATTTATTTTGAAGGCGACATAGCTGTTGAAACTTACGAGCAGCTGGGTTCTGTAGATTTTCGAAGGACTGATTTTCCTCCCTGCTGTTGTCGGTGTCCTCATTAGTCAGGTCTAGTTGCTCTTTCACAGAAAGGGCGGGTTCACTCTCCATCTGTCCTACATCCCTGTCTCCGATAACTGCGTCATCACAATCCTGTGGCATGCCTAGAGGTTGGTTGGGGTTGTCCTGAAACGGTTGTCTGTCTGTGTTTTCGGCGCCAGTGTGCTCATCAGAGTGAGCAGGTTGGTTTTTGATGTTTGTACCTTCATGCACTGGAGGCTCTTCATGGGGATTTTCTGTCTCATCGGGTAGACTGTTTATCCCCTCATCCCCATATCAGACAAATTTGTCGCTTTACTATTTGCAGACGACACCAATCTTTTTATGTCGCATAAAAACTTTGATACACTCATTTCAACAATTAACAATGAACTCTGCAAATTAAATCAGTGGTTTAAGTCAGATTTAAGCTATCCCTAAATATAGGCAAAACAAATTTCATAATTTTCACAAGAAGAAATAAGAAATCAGTTCAGTTCAGTTCAGTTCAGGTCATCCTTCCGGTGACACAATAAAGTTCCTCCAGGCGGCTCTGTCCCGCATGACAGACAGGAGGTCTCCGTCTTGGAGGCCAACATCCTCCTCAATCACCCTCTTAAGAGTCAGGGATGGTCTGCCACGTCTTCTCTTGTCGTCAGGCCGCCAGAGCAGAACCCTTCCGGCCATCTCGTCGTGGCGCATCACATGACCGGCAAGGGCCAGGCGTCGGTCGCGGATGACTCTGGTAATCCGTGGCAGGCCATTGTAGAGTTGTGTGTTGGTGGTATGACTCTTCCAGTCAACATTCAAGGTGGTACGAAGGAGCCGGGTATAGTTCCCGTCAAGTTTCTTGCAAAGGGTTTTGGTTAAGGACCATGAATCTGAACCGTAGAGCAGAATGGACTCAACACTCGATCTGAAGACTTTGATCTTGGTGGCATTTTGAATTGGAGCCTTCCACACCTTTCTGAGGGAGTGGGATGCCCCCCATGCTAGCCCGATTCGGTGACTGACATCGTAGGCTGTATTGGAGAAGCTGCCAAGATACTTGAAGTCGCTGACTTGCTCTATAACAGTTCCATCTCTTGCTTTTAAGACCTGGGGGTCAACAGGAGGGTTAATGTGCATGACCATGGTCTTAGACGCATTTAGGAATAGACCAATCTCCTGGGTTGCAGACTCTACACGGTGCAGAAAGTCTTGCGCGGCACGGATTGTGTCTTCAAACAGGCAGATATCGTCCGCAAAGTCTAAATCCGGCAAAACCACAGCTGGGTGACGGGAGCTCTGTCTTCTCCTCAGAGTGAGGCCGTCGTTGGTATTGACAGCCTTGCGCAGTGCATAATCCAATGCAACGATGAAGAGATGGAGCCAGGGGATCACCCTGCAGGACACCATTATTGATGTTGAAGGTGTCAGTTTCACCTTGAGGGGTGAGGACTGTAGCGATGGTGTCGGCGTACATTACCCTGATGGCGTCGACTATAGGCGCGGGCACACCATAAGCCGCAAGGATCTTGAACATTGTGGTACGGTTAATCGAATCAAACGCCTTTTTGAAGTCGATGAAAATGAGCACTGCCTCTTTTTGATGGTTCTGTACCTCCTCGACAATTCGGCGTAGAGCCAGGATTTGGGCTGACGTTGATCGTGACGGACGAAAGCCGTTCTGGTTGGGGCGTAGGAGCTTGTCAACGACTGGCCTAATTCTGTTGAGCAGAAGTCGGTTGTACACTTTTGCAGCTATCTGGGCGAGGGATATGCCCCTATAGTTGTCGGGCAGGGTAAGATTACCCTTCTTTGGGACTGGGACTATACCCGACAATCCCCACTCATCAGGTCTGTTTCCAGAGAGAGTTTGGTTGCAAAACTTGGTAAGAAACTGCCTAGTCTTGGCAAGTCGCCACAATTCCAACGGCAGCCCATCCAGACCCGGGGCTTTTCCGGCTTTCATTTGTTTCAGAGCTAAGTCAACTTCACCCTGAGTGAAGGGATCACAGCTAATGTTGTAGTTAGTATCAAACACTGGAGTGATTGAAACTCCAGTGGAGCTGGACTGAGGGACTTCATTGTTAAGGAGCTTGGAGAAGTGATTTTTCCAGGCATTGAGTCTGTCTTCTCCCTGGATGAAGATCACACCAGATCTTTTGCCAGGCAGCTCGCGCACTAGCTTCCATGCTCTTAGATGCTCTGGGGCTGAGCTTGCTTCAAAAGTCCGGAGTGTCTTGATGATTCTGTCTTCTTCGCATCTATCGTAAGTCTTTTTAAGCTGGGTCTGGGCAGTTTGAACATCTTTAGTGGACGAACGAAGGGTAGCCCGTCGTGCAATCGACACTTGAATGTCATCTACTGGATCAGGGTCACGTGGTGGTTTCCGTGGAAGCCTCTTGCTGCCTACTTTGTTACAGATTTCTACGAAACAAAATAAGAAATACAGTAAAGAAATGGCAAAGATACACATAGATAATAAACCCATTAAACAGGTAAGTAACGCACGGTTTCTAGGAGTCGTTATAGATGAAAAACTCACGTGGAAGTTTCACATTGACATCATTTGTAAGAAAATTTCTAAGAATATTGGTATCATAAGAAAAGTTGCAAACTGCCTATCTCGTAAAATATTTATGACTCTTTACTATAGCTTGATATACCCCTACTTAACATATTGCAATATTATCTGGGCTAGTACTTACACTACCTCAATAAAACCACTGCACCTACTACAAAAACGTTTTGTTAGAATTGCACCGTGTACAACTGCCGTGCAATTACGTTCATTCACTCATTCATATACTGTCAAGGCACAGACAGCCCACATCCGAGATAAATGGTGTCTATGACAGCAGAGGTATATATATAAAACAGTAAAACAAACAATTATTCCATTGTAACCTTTCCTCGCCTGTGTTTTTTAAACACCATGCTTGTTTAAAGTGCAAAATAGAATCAATCAATCAATCAAAGATACAGAGTTGCTGTAATTAAGGAATGTTGTTTAACCACTTCTGCTGTTTTGTCCATTGATTCGCACCGCCCTGTACATGGTACAGGTGTAACATTGTGTTCCAGAATACTTCAATTCTTTGGGGGCACCTTTCGAATTCCTGACATTTCACCCTACATCGGTACGTAAACATTCTTTAAACTATATTTTCTGGCGTAGGTGATGTGACACATGCTATTAAGGTACGAATAGCTGCATTTTCTCAATTTTCTTGCCAGCTGAATTCAGAAACAGTTCAAGCAATCTGTGAATAAAGGAAGAAACTCTGCACGCGTCTAATTTGCTTTTCAACTCCGTTTATGGCACAACCTCTCACAGTCCCACAAAAGATTAATGTATGAAATGAATGGCAGTGTAGCTTTCAAAATGCTCCCAGTAACTAGTTCGCACCTGTGTCTGCAGGTGCCTGTAAAATGATAATGCGCTGTTTCTCAAATAGCTTGACCTATGCAAGGAGGTTAAAAACCAACCTCCTTGACCTATGTAACACTGCCAAAGGTGTAAATGCGATTTTTATGTGAATTTAACGGAGAAACCTCTAGAAATGCTTCAAGATGCGACTGCAGTGAAAATAAATGTGAAAGGGACACATTGAGATGTTAGGGAAATGTGAAGCATGAAATGATAAACATCCAACCTCAATCTGAACTTTTGACATACTTACATGCCCTTGCCCTATTTGCTCATTGTATAGTTGTCTGTGACAACGCCCCCTTTTCTGTTATTTAAAGATTTCCCTCCAATATCTAGGGACTATTTTGCAATTGTGTGTTATTCACATTTTATAATTTCACAAAACATTTCCCTTTCACATACTTTTACCTAAACGTTCCCCCATATCAAATTTACATAAAGGTCACATTTACACCCCTGGCAGTGTAAGGGTGCACACTTAAACAATAAGTTTAAGACGAAAATGTCTCGGTTCCCACTAAAGTCTAAGTCTCTGGTCTTCATTTTTCCCACTGCATTTTGCTTTGCGAATTTCGTTCCTTCACAATCAAGAAAGCCAAATAAGTGCAAGCTCAAATAGTCGTGTCCATTGTGTTCGGCTTGTAACTAAGCAACACGCCCTGCGGCGATGATGACGTCAGTGGGAAGAGCTTGGCTAACTGCATTTTGTAATTGTCATAAAAAATAGACTGAATGTCAAGACGTTGTTGGGATTTTTTTTACATGATGAAGGGTAAATGTGCTCAACAAAGAATGAATAATATCAATATATTTCAAGTAACTTCATTATGAACGCGCCCATCTAAAACACATAATATAGAAGTCTATGGGAAGAAAAACTCATGAATGAGACCTTATTACAGATCATGACCTAACCAACACTAAAGAAAGTTGGGACATACCCAACTGATTGAAAGCTTGAACCCAACTGATTGAAAGCTTGAGTGTTGCACTGGGTATTTCTGGTATCAAGTATTTGTCTTACTTGTCTTGTATACAAGATGTATGTGGTATCGTTGGTGGTGTAACTGGTAGAGTGTTGGACCTGGAATCTAGAGGTACCGGGTTCGATACTCGCAATGGCCTGACATTGTGCTCTTAGGATAGGCCTCATTCCACTCAGGGGTAAAAATAGGTACCTGACTTTTGTCGGGGAGGTAAAACACAACGTTTAGCTTCTGTCTGTACTTTGTATGTGGCACTGTTAAAACAAGAGTTCGGAGACCTCATATCTCCATGAAATAGTCTGATTATGTAAAAGTTACATAATCTATACTTGGTTATGTACACTTTTAGATTACTTACACTAGTCAAAATGTTGATTGTGTAATCATTTACCATTTAGAAGAATGATAGCACTTTAACATTAATTATGCAAATTAGGGACATATTTGCATAATTGATATCTTTTAATGTTCCACCAGCCACAAACTACATATATGACAGGCATTTGAGTCCCACCATGGCAAACACTACAAATATAGATTTTCCTCATTAATTATGCAAATTAACTGCCAGTTTGCGAGTCTGCCAGTGCCATAATTTGCACTTGATCATGTACATCTCTGTCAAAGCTACCTACATACCAAATATCATCTAAATTTGTCATTCCCGTGTCCAGTTATCCTCCTTAGAAGATTTTGAGAAAACACCCCTGCTGTTCCAGAGCAACCTGCTAGGGGACCCAAGCATACGCCACCTAGTACTTACGTCACAAGCTATCTGCCACCAAAAGATCAAGACCATACCACATCCAGGTCAAAAGATACAAAAAGTGTAATATCTGCTGCAGAACCAAGGTCACATACCAGGGGGGCCCAAAATTGACCGTGACCTTCGTCTTCCTAACACCTACCTATATACCAAATATCGTGGCAATCCAATCAGAGGTTCTTGAGTTATGCTGACCACAAATATCCGGAAACACAAACACGCAGACACACACACACACACAAACAGACAAACACACGCAAAACTATATCTCCATTTTCCATGGAGATAATAATTTCTAACTTGAGTGCAGTGCCACATTGTCCTCGTGTGTCCAAAAGCAAAAACAGAAAAAAACAAGAGTTCGTAGACCTCAGGCCTGCATGAAATGTATTGGGTTTCTGTAGACCTATTGGGTATTTTTGCCTTTTTGTCTGTGGTACGTGGTTGGAAAAATGAGCTTTTTACCGTGTTGGTTGTGCACCATGCAAAAGTCTGACTCTGAAATTCCATTTTCTGAATTTGTAAGTTTGGACATGGATGAACATTACTTATTTTGGATTTCTTAAGTATGTAACCAACCACAGTGCTTTGAAGTTGTTGAGACGCTACCTTTTTTTGTCTCAGATGGCCCATGCACATGTAGTTACTCTGTCACATGATATACTAATATCTTCCTATTTCAATGTACTGACCTAATGCAGCTGCTAAGTCTCCTTGGTTTGTGTTCTTCCAATGATATTCATTAAAGATTTATTTCTGGGGTGTTATTCACTTGACATCGGAATGTTACTTGCATAATTTGACCAATGATACTTTTATCTGTAGTTCCATAGACATTAGACAATATGAATAGTGGTAGCCCCCATGCAGCAGCAACAGTTAGTCCCCAGGGTGGTATGATATTTTCATTCAATCCATCCAACCCAAACCTAAATCTCCTGTAGTATCTAAGCCAAATTTAACAGCATAATTTACTATGAAAAATGTCCTTGTCAATCCCATTTATAGATGGCAAGCTGCTGGCAATGTAGCCTGATTAAATCTCGCTTATAGCAGCCCGCCAAACATCCGCCGGCCCGCGGGGAGGGGCCAGTTACAGCCCTGGACAGCGGAGTTTGTGTTACACAGACTACTGGCAATGGAAGCTTTGAAAAGTTCAGAAGCTGTTGTAGTCAGAGCAAACACCCAGCAAACATCCCCGCAAACCAATGAGCAGTTGCTTAGAAGGGGAATTTCATCATATATTTGCCGCGACATAATGCAACCAACGATACTGAATTTAAAACAGAACAAAGCTAAGCCTCCACCACTTAACCCTGCCTGTACCATAGATTAAGCAGGCCCAAAAACCAAGCGAATATGACTAGCCCAAAACAACAAATTACCTGTATACAGTATGGAAATGGCATTACCAAAGAAACAAAAAGAAACACAGGACAAATCATACACATACCTTTCTCTTATGCCCACACTCTATACAGTTCTCCTCCACATTAGAAAATTGCATCTTCTTCTGTTTAAGTTCAAGTTCAACCATGATTGCCAACAGGGTAAAGGAACTTGTACCGAAACTTAAAACTCAGTACTATACATCTCTAGAAACACCACAAAGAGTAATAAGCAAACTCCAATTATACCTGACCAACAGATATATAATCTTGTACACTCCCGTCATCTGGCAAACTGTCAGTGCCACTAAGTAACCTGATACATTGAAGGTGGCCCAGGCCAGATGATGGTTCTACACCCAACCATAATCTGTTTTTAAAACCAAGCAGATATTGGGAGGATGCCCCAACCACACAAAAACAGGATCAACCTATACAGTATCAAGTTCAAGCACTAGGAGGCCCAAAATCAAACCTGACCACCAGGACACCACAAACAACTCACGTACCAAATAGCAACACAATGGTACCTTGCGTTCCGGAGATACAGCGCACGCCCCGGC